>NW_028139942.1:0-39305 GCF_965202585.1 Thalia democratica | reverse complement strand
ATTACGATTTAGCTTTTCAGTTTAACATTCACTATAAAATAGGATATAAAACAATAACCGATTAATATAACTAGTTTGAAAATTTATGGATCTAGCATAAATTACATTTTTCATAAAAACCTGACAAATTAGGTACACAAATATGTATAAGAAAAACTTTTCGGTGTTTATAGACAAACCAGTTTTTATTTGAAAGGAGATCCATTGCACACATAGAAGTGAAAAAATAAAAACATATTCTACTTTAAAAAAACAAAAAAAAAAAAAAAAAGGAGTAGCAGATAAATTTTATTTTATTTATTTTATATTTTTGTTTGGTTTTATATTGTAATTTTATTTGTTGTCTGTTTGTTTTATTTATCGTTAAATGTATAGTGCTTTATACTACTTATTTATATATTATTTTCTTTTATTCTCTTGGCACAACTACCAATAGCTGATCTAAGCTGTTAGAGGACTTTAGATTTTATATATATAATTTTTGTCAGCACGGTTAAAAGAAAAATATATTTAAAAAAATGAAAAAAAAAAAGATTTTTAAGTCATATAAGTGTTACTTCAGCAAAATTTATTAATTTAATTCTAAAGATATATGTTGAAATAAATCTAAATTATTCTGTTAAAAACGATTAACTTTTAAACTTTTTTATATACAAAAGTATAAAAGTTGCTTATATTACTTATATTTTACTCTAAACATTTAGATATTGACAATATTTTACTAAAAACTTTAAAAAATGTTTTTATTTATGCTTTTACTAAGATGAAACTATATTGTCAGCTAATCATATCAGCTGTACAAATTAAGTATAAAGATGGCATATATAACTTAAGTTTACATTAAAAATATGTTTACAAAGCTTTACTATCATAGTGCAGTAAAAGGAAATCATAAGCAAAATTATAAACAAATTAAACTAAAAGTCTATTTCCAGTTTAATATTTAAGTTTTTAAATGCTAAAATCTAATTATTTTTATTATTTCAACATAATAAAATTAAGTAGAACCGTTTTTACGTATTTATTTTGAAAAAATCAAATCTACACTTAAACTTGTGTTATAAATTAACATACGATTTCCTACATTGTATGGCCTTTGGGAAATGTAGTTTTTACAGCTATTCTAGTTAGCTGATTGTGTTCTGTTTTATTAATAAAAAAATGAAAATTAAACTGAAAAATCTAAATCTAATAATTTCTATTTTATATATTATTCTCTAGACGAGACGAATAAGGTATTCAATGGGTGAACGATAAAATAGGTTTTTTAACTAAGTCTTAGGACCAGATATTTTGAGAGCTTCGTTCAACAAACAATAACTTGTTTTTAAACTTTTTAATCATTAAACATAAATAAATTTTTTTTTTGCTCTTTTTTTTTAATTTAATATATATTTTTTACTTTTAAATAATATTAGAATTGCCAATAAAACATGTATCGTTTAAAAAAATTTTATAGGATAATAACTATTTTTTTTCTAAAATTAATTTTATTATAAAATTTATAACTTTTTGTACTTGCTTTCCAAATTTGTTTAATTTGACTTAGTATTCGGTTAATTTTATAAATTTTGTAACTCTTTTTAAAACATTAATCAAACTCATTTACAATAGGTGTACAAGCTTTAATTCAACAAAAAAGACAAACAGTAGCTAATTAAAAAAATTACAATAGTTGGATGTGTAGCATATTAATTGGATTTTATACAAACTAGTTTCTTATTAGAAGTACTTTAGATTTTAAATATCAAAGATAAATTTTTATGTATTGAATCATTTTGTGTATAGTTATTGAAAAAGAAACAAAGTTGCAAATTAACCAGGTTGAACAATAATTATAATAAATTTATAATAAATATCTTAAAATAGATATATAATATTTAAACTAATATAGTAAGAGTTTTTATTTAAGATTTTTCTATTATCTAATTTGAGCTATATTTGGAAATATATTGAAACGTTTTTGAGAGTTATCAGTTAACTAAACAGATGTACAATTTTGTTCCTTTTATACGTTTCGTAATTGAAGTTTTAATTTTGATTAAAACTTTACTAAAACATCATAGTTGCGATGACTTTAATGGTCTCATTGAACATTAGAAAATATATAAAACAATTAAAATAAAAAAAAAATATGTAAAATTTTTAAATACTATAAAAAAATCTTAACTTTACCACACGACCATCAACATCAGTGTTTTATACTATATACACCACTTTCTCCCTGATTAGGAGGGCAAAATGTTAGATAAATGTAAAGTGATATTAAAGTAACATGCAGCCTTGACTTTTTTCTTTGACTTCCTCAAAAAACAAAAATTTAAATTTAAGTTTGCTTGAAACAATAATCTAGCTTACTATTTGTTAACTTTATTTTCTGCTAAAGTGAAAACATCTATAACTTTTTTTTTACATTTGCATGTAAAAACAAAAGTTTATAGGCATTAAAAAAAATAGTTTGTAAGTATTCTGAACTTAATTCTAAATAATATTTTTTTACAATAATCTGAAAAATAACCAGATAAAAAGTTATAAAAATTATACTATTCACAAAAAACATCGGCGAAAGTCAGCGGAGCAGAAGCCTGGATTTTCGTTTTCCGTGAGACAAGCTCAAGTTTAACGATAGGGTTGATCACGCCAATTTGATCATCAGACCTCAAGTTTCGGTAAGCTCTGCTGACTTTCGTCGATGTTTTTTGTTGATCGTACTAAAACGAGCGTGCCAGATGTCTTGCCTAGTGGACAATGTTTTAAACGTTGCACGGTAAATGACAATGCTGACGTCACTGATCATTGCTAGCAAATGGTTGATTCATGTGAAAGCATGATAAACCGTTTGTAAATTGACGACTACAAGTTTTTCTGTTGTGATGATGAGTCCTAATAAGGACGAAACTGGTCTCAGTCTACTGAAACTTGTGGTCTGATGATCGAATTGGCGTGATCAACCCTATTGTTAAACATATACTTTTCATAATTGAATTATAAAATAAATATTGTATACTAAAGACATATAAACTTATAAGTTTATCAAATAAATATTAAACATAATTTAAAAAACACCTAATTAGTTAGAAAATTTATTTTGAGAAAACATAAATACAACTAGGTTAGGTTAAAAAAAAGTAAATGTACGAGTTTTTTTACAGTTTAAAAAGTTAAAATGTTTGTATCTAGCAATAAAATTGTAGTATTGAAAAAATTATTAAAAGGTTAACCTCAATAGTTTTAAAACGGATTTTTACTTTAGGTCAAAAGAAAATCACGAGTGCGTGAAAAACATTTTATTTGAAAACATTTCATTCTAATATCAAAAGAAGTTTGTTATTTTGAATATACCAGTTTACTATTCTTGTTGTATTAACAATAATCTAGGTAACTAGAAAAGCTGTACACACGTTGAAAAGATTGCCGCCATCACAATCTTGTTTTCAGTATATCTACTTTAAGTGTTAATAAAGAGCCTGTGGTTAAATTATATGACCATTTTTTTATAATTATACTTGTGATTAGGAACTAATAAGCTTTGATGTTTTATTTGCCTATTTGTATTATTTTTTGATAATAAAACTATTTTTTTTGTTTTATAATACATTGCATTATAGAATTACACTTTTAAATGATATTGTGTTCAGTTGAATATATTCTAAAATGTTTAGTTATGAGAAGGTTTGTTTAAAAAAGTTTATATGATTACCTCTTACCTTTTTATGTTCAGAAAAGTTTTTTTCTTTAGTTGAAGTGTAAACCAGTTAGCATATTGTCTAACCTATTAATTTTGAGCGGTTAGTAATTGAAAAGTTATTTTATCGTAATTGTTCTAAAGACAAAGCAAAATTTTATGATTGTAACTTTCATATTTACGATTGTAATACAGGAGTTGTGCGTTTTTAAGTATAGTTTTTAATAAAAATCATAAATTAAGTTTGAAAAATATTTAATTTTTTTATTAATAATTTGTTTAAGTTTTTCAATAAATTTTTTAAATACTTTATAAGTGTTTACTATATCTTAAAATTAAATAAATTAAAGATCCAAGTGTGTAAAGCGTAATAAAAAATATCTAAGTTCTTTTTTTGTTTTTTATCTATCTGCTGACGTCAAATAATATTTATAAAAATTGTTCAATATAGAAAACTATATAGAAATAAAAATAAATTGCTTAATATAGTATCAAAAACTTTTGCGTTGTCGAACGAAAAATTACGTAAAGTATTAAAGCATAGTAGCGTAACGCGTAAAATTATCCAATAATATGCGTATAAAAATATATTTGCATCCTTAAATGATAAAAACTGGTTATTATTGCATGTGGAAATGGCAATTTTTGAAAGCTTATTTTTTACATCATCTTTGAATATATTTTATTACTCTTACTCACAAAAAGTACTTTATAATAACATTAATTAAATGAGTTTACTGTTTTTAACAAAACTTATCGTGTTTATGAGCATAAATTAAATTTTGAAATATTAATTTTCTATTATTAATTAATAAATTGTTACATTAATAATACAAATTTTGAAACTAAGATTTAAATAAAAGAAAAGCAATATTTTAAAACTAATTATAGAAGTTACATAAGCTTTATTAGCCTTCTTTCAAAAATTACTTAACATTCTATTGCTAAAAAATGATAGGTTATAAAAGTATTAAATGGCTAAACTAACATTAGAGACGGATGTTATTCTGTTTGAAAACACAGTTACATTTCTCATTACGTTTTAGTTTATATGTTTAGATTTAAAATCATGCTTGTTTTATAAGCAATTACGTAGTTTAGCTTTTAAGTATTTCAAAATAACTTTTAAGTTTTCTAAATTGAACCAATTTCATAAATGTACAAAGATAGATAAAAAACAAAATAAGATTTTAATAATGATTTTTCTAACTACATATGTTTTATAACTGTAATAATTAAAACAAAATTCAAATTATCAAGATTTATATATGTTTAAATTAAAGTAACAATGTTTAAATAGTAAAATTAATATATTTTTTATTTATAGTTACTATCACATCAGTTTAATTATGAATTTATTCAAAAAGGATCTATTTGAACATTTTATCGAATGAGGTACAAACAAGTACCACTCACTTAAATAAATATATGCTATTTATTAATATTTTTATGACCTTACTCTGACATAAAATAAAACCTTGCATTGAAATTAAAAAATATTTTAAAACCATAAAATATAAAAGTATTATCTTTAAAGTTTGTACAGTTATTTTAGTACGCTGATAAAAAATGTCTAAAATTATACTTTATACCAGCTTTATACGAAGCTTTATTATACCAAAGATATTTCAGGAATTAATTTTATAAAACTTATGAAATCATTATTTATTATTATTAATTAAAGTTCGCCTCTAATTCTTTAATATTTATTCAGTACTACCTTTCTTATATTCTATTTGTAATATTTACTTTAGTGTTGAACAATTTTATTATTACACAAACTTCAAATTTTATTAAATCAGCTTTCTTATAAGCTTTTCAAAATTAACCCTAAAAATTATGCTATAGTTTTTAAGATAGATATTAATATATTTTCTATTATGGCTAAAATGATAATGGGTTCTACTTTTGACGTCAAGTTATTTTATTTTTTTGAATATTTATGTCACGTAGATCTTGTAAATACTGTTTATTTATAAAAGTTTAATTGTGCTTTAATTATTATTTTATGAAGGATTTTAATGATAGCAAAATAAATATACTTCTTTAATTGCTTATATATTTACTAATTGCTTAAAGTTTATACCCTTTTTGATTTTTATAGTTATTAAAAAAAAAATTTAATAAAAAGATGTTTGGTGTACAAAAAAATATTTTATTCCTATAAGTAATTAAGCATTTATCAAAATGTGTTTCCACTTAAAACTTACACTTAAAATTACCATTAATTTGTTTAAAGTGCAGACTTTAAGTTTAAGTTTTTTAGTATAGATGAATATTTCAATTAAAATTATATTGACGATTAAAAAGTTAACCACTAACGTAACACTTAATTATTATAATTTAGTCTCTTAATACTTTTTATCATTGAGAGTTTTGGAAAGATCAGTTTTTGCAACTGTTCTAATTAGCTGATTAATTTTAACTGAATGTATTTCTAGATAAAAATTGGTAAAATGAGTACTAAAATACTACTAAAAAGTAATTAATAATAAGTGTGGAATTTGTTAAATCAACTTACGTCAAATAATATTATTAATACAAAAAGAAATATTTATTTTCGTTTTTTACTTATCTTAACATATTCTTGGTTTTTTCAGCAATTTCAGATAACTATAAACAATTGCTTGTAATGAAAAAAGTTTTATATACTGGGAAGTACTTATAACTTTACTTGTATTTTATTTCTTAACAGTCTTGTTCTTTAAAACAGTTGGGTTTTTCCAGTTTTTTTTGTCGTATATAAGTTTTTTGCACAACTAACCATAATTCACATAATTTATTTTGAAAACCAACTATAAAAACTAAACAGTATCATGAAAACTAGTTTGTTAAATTAATATTTTCATAATTTCATAATTTTAATTTTATACGTGAAGGAAAATATTTATTTAAATTTAGTTGAAATAACGTGTGCTTGTTATTTTTTTAATTCAATCTTCCATTACGATGTTTAAAACAGTTTTCTTTTAATTTTTTTTTTATAAATCAGCTAAACAGGTAGCTGTACAAACTTTAAAGATATTTTTGTAAACGCTGACTGTAAATTATAATAATTTTTGACATTAGAGCTCAGCTGAAACGTTTGTGATGAATATAACCTGACATCATAAATAATAGAGATATAAAAGTTGTAAACATATCATGTATATAATGTTTTTAAAAGTTTTTTGAAATTAAACAACTTAAACTATAAAATATTGATAAAAATGTAATTTAAAAAAAAATATGTAAATCTTTTCGCTTTTAAAAATATTAGTAAAGAACTTTATAAGTCATAAAAATATTAAGTAGTCTGAATTATTTTCTAAATATTTATTTTATTTAATCATCAAATTTATTTTTATTATTTGCCTGTACTTTTAAATTTATATTTAAGTCAGGTGTACCTTGAATTAAATAAAAACTTTTTAAGGTACATATTTAATTTCTACTCAAACAGATTACTAATAATATTATTGTTGTATCTGAGAATTTTGGTATTCTTCAGTTATTTATCGGACTCATAACCTAATAAATTATTATTTTTTTTCAAATGTTAAATGCTACTTTAAAAAAATCATACTAAACAGTTAAAGGATATAATCTGTTACGAAAATCAACCACTATAGAACATTATAATTATTAGATTTAAAATAATACAACTTACTTTTATAAACAACTTTAAAATAAGTATAAACTAAATAATAAATAAAGTTCAAAAAGATAATACTTTTAAAGTTTTAACTAATTTTGGTACTATAAAATATATAAACCTCACTTAAAACATATATAACAATAAATCTATTGATTAAACAAAATCTCTTAATACTTAAATAAAAACATACAAGAAAAATATACATGAAGTTCATAAAGTAAGATTGACTTAACTTCTAGTCCAATACCAAATGTATCTATATCATTAAAATAATTATAATCATAAATAACTTACTGACTTTGCAACATCAACGTTCTGGTTGAATGATTTTGTTCAATATTCAACTAAATGGAAAAAAAATTGAAACTGATATTCAACTACAATATGTTTAAATATTTCTTTTAATTCAGCTAAGTAAAATAGCTGTACAAATTGGATATCAACTACAATAAGATTAATAACAGATAACAAATATATATGCAAGAACTTTATTATAAAATTTGTTCTGTTATAAATAATACGTCACAGTAATTAACATATTAAATATATTCCACGGAAAAATATATATTTTAGAAAATCATTTAATGATAACTTCTTACATAGTCTCAAGAAGAAGAACTGTTTTTTTAACGAACACAGAATTAAAGTTTTTTTTTTTGCTAGACAGTATAAATAGTTTAATTTTGTTAAAAAAAAATAATTATTTTCAATATATTAGATAATTAAAATGGGTATTTTTTGTTTATAAAATAGACTAAACATGTTAGAAGAAATTATAATTTATAAATGTAAATTTATATTTTATTCACTTTGAAACTTATACGAAACTAATGTCAAGTCTTTTACAAACTAAATAATAATAAGTTAATTAATAAGCACAGTTAATTAAACTAAAATTCGAACTTAGTTAATGTACAAGTAAATCTATTGATTAGAAAACAAATCTAACTCAGAAAAAAAAATTGCTTTATTATTTTGTTTAAAATAGTGATATGATATTGAAGTATCAATTAAAAAAAACCTCAAAATATGTAGACCTAGAACCTGGTGCACGAAGAAACTTGCGGTTATCGAGTCATAATAAATGCATTTGTTGTCTTGCCCGGGCTATTTTAAAATATGTACTTTTTTAGCTTTAAAGTTAGTTATAAAACGGATTTTTTTTAAATAGTTGTGTTCCACGTTGTGTTGAATCTTAAAAGCCTAAATTGCTTAAGAAGAACTTTTCTGAACTAAACGTACTGCAGATTTCGTATAAATGTGGAAAAGTTTTTCGTAACTATATTAAATTTTAATTGTTTAAAATTTTTTTATTGTATACTTATAAAACAAAAAAAAAGTAAACAAAACAGATTTCGGTCTGTACATTTCCGGAAAAGAATTATAGACAATTTAGCTTAAACTAATATAAAAACTGATTTAGTCTTCACTTTCTGCTAAAAACAAAATTCTGTCAAAAATACTAGTTAAAAAACGGATAATTATTTTTTAATTTATAGTATACAACCATGCTTGACTACAAGTATGACAATAAAATTTAAATAAGTAAATAATTGTAGTCAAATAGTAAAAGCTATTGACATTCTAGTCTTGATTAAAAATATAGAATAGTATAATTTAAATGTTTTGCTCAGTTCGTATTCTTTATTTTCGACAGCTTATAAAACAAGCTGATTTAACGAAATAACAATAATTGTATTAATAAAATATAGAGTTTCAAAAAACTGATAATTTTTAGTTGTAATTAAAAAAAAAAAACTTTCAAATAAATTTTGATACAAAATAAAAAAATGTCAGTTAGTTCATTAACGTTTTTTTTAGAACTACCAGATTAATGTACAGTTTCATTTTTGTTATTTTTAACATTTATAGGTTTTTGTCAATTAACCATTATTTACAGACTTTTTTTTTAAAACCTTATAAATTATTTTGAAATTTTACAACTATAGAAACTAGAAAGCTTCATGATTTGCTAATTAAGTTAATTATTTCTGTTCTTTTTGTAATTTCAACTTTATACGTAAAGAAAATATATTTCAATTAGTAGATGAAATAATTTGTGTGCTTTTTTATGTTTTAACCTTAATATTCAGTTAGACTACTGAAGTATTTTATTTAAACAAATTTTTATAAATCAGCTAATTAGATATGTAGCTGTAAAAACTTTGATAACGTTGTCGTTTACACTGAACTTAATTTATATAAGATTAATTATTAAAGCTTAGCTCAAACGATTGTGGTGAGTATAAACTGATATCACAAATAATAACGACATAAAAGTTTATAATTATAACATCATTAGAATGTATTTCAAAGTTTTCTGAGATTAAACAAAAAGTACTATAAAATTTAAACGAATATATTACATAAGTTAATAAGCATCTATATCTGTATGCTTTTAAAAATATCAGTCAAGGTTTTTATTAGTCGCCAAAATGTTCATTTATTTAATTTAATTGCAAAAGATTTATCTAATTCAATGAACCAATTTAAAATACCTTACATTATTTGTTGCTTGGGTCTTAAAATTTATATTTTAATATGGTTTACTTTTTATTATCAAAAAAATTTTTAAGGTCCATATTTAACCTTAAAAACTAGTGTCATCATGTAGTTAACTATAAACATTTTAATGAAGTATCTCAAAGATCTTATATTTTGGTTGTAAGCATTTAAATTGGCGATTTCTGTTATTATTTTATGTCTTATACTTATGAAAGAAAACTTATCATTCTCAAAAAGTAAATGGTTTAATTAAATGAGTATAAATCGTATTTTGATTACATTTTAAATGATAACAACCAAACAAAATCTAAACGCCAAAGTGTTATGTTAACTTAAATAATAAAGGTATACACCGAATGTTAAACGGACTTTAAACTCAAAAAAATTTTCAAATGGTGATACTTAAAAAATAAAGATGTATTTGTTAATTGTGAGCAAACGTTCGTCTTCGTTTGCATGAGTATTTGCAATAAGACTCGTGAGGTGTAAAAAAAATTAGATTGAAATTTGTCGTAAAAAAAAATGTTCTATGTAGCTTTTACTCATAAATTTTAAATTTTCTGAAAACATAGTACTCAAAAAAAAAACAAACAAATAAATCTTTTTTATATTTAATTTTAGTATTAAGAACATAGCTAAGCATTGTTCAAACATTATAATAAAATCTTCATCAGATAACTGAATAAGCTATCTAAAGTGCTTTGAAATATTTAACTATGTTATAATTGTCTAAAGTTTTTGTTTATAATTCTTTAATTCTTATTTCTAGTTTGATTAATACTTGACTATTTGTTTAAAATAAAACTCTAAATTCATTAGTTTCAGATAAACAAGGTTCAGTAGACAATTTTTTTTTGAGACTATTTGACTTGAAATTGGCAAATATTTTAATACATCTCTCCGCTTTAAACACCCTAATTACAAGTAATAAGAAAAGGTAATGAAGATAAAAAAGTAAGTAAAAACTAAAAATTTTAATTATGTAATATACAAGAGAGTCGATAAATTAGAAAAAAAATCTGATTAAAAACATTTAAATTAGTTTAATTATTTTGTTTAAAATAATGATATGAAACTAAACGACAAATAACAAAATGCTCAAACCTTTTGGTTATTGAGTCTTACACCACGGAAACCTAATAACGTTTTTTTCAGGACACTTTAAAATATGTAAACTAATTTTATTAAATAAAGTTTATAAAAAAATACATGTTTAATAAGAATGACGTTAAAATTTGTTTCAAACAAACTTTTGTTAAACACAAATTTATATTAGTTGTAGGATATTTCAAGTTTTGTTTGTTTTCAACGAATAAGTTTTTACAGCTTATTTAGTTAGCTGATATTTGTTTATTTTATTAAGTTTTAAGTACTTTTGCAATCTAACTAAAATAAATTAAAAAAAAAACTGATAAACAAAAAAAAGATTTAAACCTAAGTATTAAACGTATACTGTTTAAATTGTCCTGTTATATTTGATGTAAAACTTAAATGCCATAAGTTTTTGCCATTTAGAACTTTGAAAATTATCTTATACATTGTATGTTGAATAAAATATGCTTCTATTAAAGACTGACATATAAGTTTGAAAAATCTCCAGTTCTACTTTTTGATACTTTTTTGAATTAAAATCTATCAAAAAAATATTAACATTTTTTAGACAAGTTATTTCAAGTTTTTTTTTCTTTTTCCGATCGTTATCATAGATTTCAAAACGGTTTAAACGCATATTTACAAATAGTTAATAAAAAACTAGGCTTAAGATTCCTAAAAAAGTTAAACATTAAATTGATCCGAAACTGAAATAAAAACAAGAAAAACGAAGATAATCAGTCTAGGTTATATAAGATCAATGAACATTTTTATAGTCTGGCATACGAGCTAATGCCTTATAAAACTAAAACTAATAACATAACTTAAGCTAAAAAATTTAGAATTAATCTAATTAAACACTAATATTTATACGCAAGAAAATATTAATTGTACATACACCTGACGTGTTGATAAACATAAACTTATTTGTTATAAATTTGAATATAAATTTAATATTTACTCTACAGTTCTGTGTTCTTGCCAAGTGATTTTGTACGGATACTTTTATTAGCTGTAAGATATTTATTAAAACAAGTCTTTCTATTAATATGTTAATATTTTTCGTAATTGAATAGTTTTAATTTATTTAGTATATTTCTTTTATTACAGATAAGTTATTTTTTAGTTACAAGCTTTTGGAAGAAAAATAAAAACGCAGATTTCGATTTGTATATTCTCTTAAAAGAATTAATCAAAAATAATAATAAAACTTATTTAGTCTTTATACTCTGCTATAAACAAACTTCTTCTAAAAATACTGGTAAATATATGAGTAAATCTATAAAAATATTAGAATACAACCATGCTTAAATTACAAGTATGACATTGAAACTTCAATTAATAATTAATTGACGTCACATAATTAAAGTCACTGACATTATACTCTTGAAAAAGTCTATAAAAAAATTAATTAATATAAATGGTTTCCTCAATATTTATTAATTTCTATTATCTATAAAAAAATAAGCTTATATAAAAACAAAAAAGTATGTGCAAATTAAGGAAATTAATCTAAGACAATATAGTTTCAAATTTTATGATATTTGAGACTAATTAAAAGGTTTGAAATAAATAACAATCACGTCAAAGTTTGATAAAAAATTGAGGTGAAATCTTTAATTGGTTATAATGTTATTTTTCTTTCTTTAATAATTATAATTTTAAAAAACAAAAGAGTTAATAACTACAATTATATACACAATTTTTAAATACAGTTTTTATACTTTTTCTTAAATAAATAAAAATTCACGATGAGGAAGCTTGTACAAACAGGTAAGTGATAGAAATGATTATGTTTTAAATAATTGAAATGATACTATTTAACATAGAAGTTGCTTTATTAAATAACTGTTTATAATATGACAATCATTACCATAACCACATGATCAGCTAACTAAAATAGTTGTAAAATTAAACGAGCGAGGTCCATTAAAACATTTTATTTGATTGTAAAATATATCGGAATGTTTTTGAACAGTGTTTGTGATTAGTTTAATAAAGATATTCTAAGTTAATTTATTAGAAATGATGTTTTTACCTGTCAAAATATTAAAATGTTCTAAAATAATAAACTAAAGCTAACGGATAATAAATAATCTTACAGGTTTATATTTTGAGTGAACAAATATTTTTTGATAAAATTAATAACTAATTTCTAAGTTTGAAATAACCTAAATATTTTAAGGCTAAAACAAATGTTATTTTTATCCTTTAAATATTTAGTTTCCTTTATTAACTTGTTTGGTTTTTATTTATGTATATAGAGTATTCGAATTGTTATACGAATTTTTAAATACCAAATATACATTGCCAGGTTCCGGTGCGTAGAGATTATTGTATATAATATTATAATAATTAAATTTATTGTAATGCGTGCTTTGATGATAACTCAATAAGATTTTTTTATTTAGTCTATCAACTTTTAAAGTTATTAGAGTCGAAAAAACGCACCTACTGTAGTGCGCCGCTGTGGTATAACATTTATGATTGATTTTTTTTCAAGGGAAAATGCTAACATTTTATAAACAAACCATTGTAAAACGCAAATTTATACATAACATTTTTTTTTGTTTTTTATTTTGAGTAACTTTTAATAGACCTTTTTGCAAAATTTTTTTTAAATAAACTATTTAAAGTTAGGTAGTTTGTTTTGAAATTAGTCAAATGGAAAAAATCAAACAACACATAATTCATTAATTTAATAATATTAAATATCTTATACGATTACAACAATTACTAAGTAAAAATAGTAAAAAGGGTACTTGTGTAAAAGGGGTTAAAAAAAATTAGATAGAGTTTAGTATAAAGATATATACTGCAAGTCAAAAATAAAGACCAAGTAAGTGGGTTTGTGTGTTTACTAAAGACAAGTAGAACTAATTTATATAGGTAGACGATACACTATATGTTAGTTAATTAGACTAATGATAATTTAAATATAACATTGAAACTTAAGTACAAGGAAATGCTCTTTAATTATCTATTTATGCGTTTTAACTTGCTTGACGCTCATAAATTTTAAGTAATAATAAACTACACAATTTATAAATATATATCAAAAAAAGTTAATTAAAGCATAAAACAACGTATCATAAGAGTGAAGTTGTTTTTAACAAAACTAACAACAATAAATAAACACAAAAATACAAAAAAAGAGGTCCACTCTTTGTAAGTTAACCAAAGGCAACATCGACCAAAAATTCATAAATTTAAATTAATATGATTTAACTAAAACAGGCAGTTTTTAATACAGCAAAATAATAAAACTAAAAATATGTTGTTAAACTAACCACAAATTGTGTAAATAATATTATGATATAAATTAACAAATTTATTTGTAGTATACTTTAAACATTGCCAGTTAAGTTTGTACAGCTTTTCAATTTAGCTGCTAACTATCATACTTTTCCGATAGTAGAGGTAAATATATTTCTATAACTGTTTTACTATATTATATAAACTTTAAGCTGTTTGAATGTCTATATCTTTGTTGAAAAATTCTTCTTTGAGTTACTTGATACAACTTTAACTAAAAAAAATAAACGACTTCATTGACACTCAGCTAATATTTTTGAGTAATTTATGATCTGTAATTCATTTAAAAATACAACATATAATACTAAAACATTTTCATTATTGTAAAAAATAGTACCATAGTATAAAATAATATTATTGTAAATAGAAAATTTATAATTTTTTTTTACAAATAGAAGTAATTAGTCTTACTCAATTTTAATACTCTTGGTATACAACTGTAAAAATGTAAAACTAAATATTTAACAGTTACCATGCTTTTAATTATTAAGTACAAACAAATTTTCTTAAAAGCTTAAAGTTTTAAGTAAATTTTTTATTACATTAGCTTAGATAAAATTATTATTGCTAAATAAATATTTCATTCACTACCAGGTTTCAATGGCAAAAAAATACGTTTTCTTTCCAGTATATTGACCAATATATCAAGCTAAGAAATTAACTTTAATTCAAAAACTTTAAAGTGTTTTGTTTTTTATTATTATATTACATTTATAACAACTTCAAAACTTAAGTTACTTTAGTTTTTGTTCAAATACACTATTAAAAGCTATTCAAAGTAGCTCTACAAATTTAACAATCTAATACCTTTTATTAATTGAATACTATTGTCATATATATTTGATTTTGAAAAGCATGTTTGCGGTTAATTATGATATCTAAGTGTTCGTTTCTATATAATTTTTTAAGATATTTTTATTCAAATCATTAAAAAAAATCATAATGTAATTAGACAAATGATAATACTATAAAACAAAAGGTAATATATATAATTTTTACCCTTTATTTAGACTATTTCATTGAATTGTTTCAAATCTATTATTTTATTGTAACATTTAAAAAAAAAAAAAACTAAGATAAATTTGCCACATTTTATTAACATGGTTTTAGTTGTTATTTCTAATATTAATATCTAGATATTGTAAGACTGTTTAGGCAAAAACTTTAAGTTTTACTTACTTATAACATATTTTTACAATATTTTTTTATTGTTTTGTTAATTACAAGCTTAGTGTTCGATAAGTTTAATAAACACAAATAACAATTGGGATGTTCCACACTATTTTGTAGTTTTGTTCGCACAGTTATTTTAGTTAGCTGATTAGATTAGTTAAATGATTAATAGATTTATCTCACTGGGTTTTTAACTTAAAATAAAATATAAAAACACAGTATAAAAAAACGAATATTTTAGATAACAGGTATTTAGATAGTTTATAGAATTAATCTTGTTAAACTTCTCCACGTGTTAATTATAATAACTAACAAATAAAGGTTGCTTTTTTTATACGCATTTTTTTAATATTAAGTCTTCGCTAAAGCTTGCGTTTTTCTATTTAAAAATTTCGGTAAGCGATTAAGAGTATAGTATTCACTAAATTACATCATTTTAAATAGTAACTAAACAAATGTAGATTCTTTAAAAAATTATTAAATTACACGGCATATTTAAGATGAAACTGACCTCATTTTAAATAATTCATAAGCCTAGATTAATAAAAAGGTGTCATAAAAAATAGTTCGTGATAAACTTGCTATAAAAATCTTGAACGTTTTAACAGCTATTCTAGTTACCTGATGTTTGTAAATAAATACACAGTTGAATATGTTTTAAACAAATTATTGAAATTCTTATTTAATTTATAATTTTCTTTTAAACTATACTTTAAAACTGAATTAACTGCGTATTTTTTGTTTTACCAATTCTTTAAATATAATTAATTTGAATCGAATGGTTTTTAAAATGGCAAGCTGAAGTTTTAGTTCTTATTGCACTTATATTCACTGAAAAACCATAAACTGAATCTAAAGTTATATAGGCTAAAATATATATTAGGCTAGAGTCTAGATTCTAGAAGGTTAAATATAATTTAATTCAGACATATGCTTATTAAGATCATTTTTTAGTATTTAAATACTTTTGTAATTTTAGACCGATCAATTTTATATACAGATAGAAGATTAAATTTTTTAGATATATATATATATATTTTCTTCTCTTTGTACAGTAACCTGTACAGCTAATACAGAACCCAAGTATATTATAGTACAACAAAATTTAAAAAAAAGTTATTAATAGTTTATTTGTGAAGCAATACTAAACTGTAGGTTTTGTATAAGTATTTAATTATCTAGTGTTAAAAAGTTTAAATTTTAATATGTTATATAAATTAAAAATAAGTTTATTTTAAAAGTAATGTTTTTAGTATATATGCATAAAATTACTGATAAAAATTAGAAAAATCAGCGAAATAGATTAAAAATATTTCAAGTTAGTAAAAAGTTTTTATAGAAACTAATGTATTTAACAGATATTTTATCTATAAGACATAAAGTAAATAAAAATAAAACATTTTTATTCATCTTCTACTGAGTTTATTTAATAAAGTCGTACAAAAATTGGTGACATATTTAATAATTTAGTCACTAACGCAATAGTCAATTGCTATATTTAAAACATTCATAAAACTAATGTTGTCACTCTTCATTTTTTTAATTAAGTGTATATTAAATAGCTGATATACTCTTCATATTATACATATTTAGGTAAAACTTGTCTATAGGTACAAAAAGGCGTTAAATTTACAAATAAAATATTCAATATAAATTTCATCGTTAACAACAAACTAACTAATAAATTATAAATAAATAGTCTTATAATTTTAATAAATTACTTTATATCCTAATTTTTAAAATGGGCTATATTTAAAATGATATTAGTTAAAATATTGTTAAAAATTTAAATATATTTGCTTCTCCGTACGTGAAATAAGTACTGTTTAAGTAAAACCTTCACTTTAATTTTTATAATGTACTGCCAAAGGTATTTGATAGTAGATAAAATTCAGTTAAAAAATTTAAGTATAGTTGCTTCTCCGTACGATAAATAAGTTCCTTCACTTTAATTTTTAATAATTTTAAATAATTTTAATTTTAATAAAACCTTCACTTTAAATTTATTAGCTTTATTTATCAGCTATCACGTGTAGCTGTACAAATTTAGTGTGATTTTTAATGGAGATTATTGTAATTTTTATCAACTGTTTCCAATGCAAATTTTGTGTTTACTTATATAAGTCGTCAGATAAATTGAAAATGTTTAGTAAATTTTTTTTTTATTTAAACAATGTTTTTACTTAAAAACAAAAAAGTTTTTAATGCAAACGAAGTATTATACGTTTTTGTACTCAATAAACGCGTTAATCTCAAAATATAAACTAATATTATTTCTAAACATTGTTATATTTAAATAAAATGTAGAACAGCACTATTCTACATAGTTCTGCTTAATCAATTGAAAGGTTAGTAGACCAACGTCAGCTAATTTGCTTTGTTTAGTTTTCATGATTATTTTTTTAATGTGTATCGATGCTTTACTATTTATACTATATGTGCTTGTATAAGTTTTATAATGCTCAATTCCAAGTTTTAGTTATTAAATTAATAGAAAAGTATTTTAAAAACGCAGTTATACACTATTTCATTATATACTTTAAAAAAAAATAAAAATAATTTTGTTTTGGTAAATTAAAAAGTACAGTTGACGACAAAAATGCTGAATAATGTAAATTTAGTTATTTTCATTAACAGTTTGAAGAATAAAAAAAAAAATTGTAGCTGGATAAGTTAATAATTTTTTTTTGTTTTTCAAAATCAAAATAAATATAATTCAAGGTCATACTTTTAAAAACTACTACTTCATTATTTGTTTAAATAAGTTTAAAGTAGTTGTTAAAAGGAGTTATATTAAAATAAACTTACTGACTTTAAGAAAGACGTTTTCTGATGCAATTTCAAACAGTTTTGTTGTAGTGCTTGTAATTTTGCAGATATATACGCATCTTTTGTCTGTGTTAAAAGTGCATACTTAAAAAGGCATAAATTTATGTACATCTACATAAATTTTGTAAAAACTATTTTTAATAAAAATAGTAACTAATCTATTTATCAAACTTAGAACTTATTATACAAGGAATGTCAAAATTATTATACTAAAAATAAATTTAGAAAAACAATTAAAAGCTTTTATTCTGCTACAATAAAAAGTGTCTAAATAGTCATTTTCAATAAATTTATTAAGTTTAACATCTAACGTTATAAAAATAAAAGAAAAATTCTAAATTAAAAGTTTATTACTTATTTTTTCTAGCAGTTTTCTTTATTACATTATTTAAGTTTAGTATCGTTAATATCGCAAAAGATAAGGTAAACGTTATATTTTTTTATAAAAATAAAAGCAACAATATTTTTATTAGCTAACTACAATAGCTGTACAAACTATGACATATCTCAAAAACAAGATTATACTGTCATGTAAGCTTTTACTTTTTTATATTGATATCAACAGTTATGAAATTATTTTCAAGTATAAGAAAAGTAACAAAGTAGAAACAAAAAAAAAACTTATTTAATGAGTATATTAAATAGAAATAATTTTAACAGTTACTTCAATTCTGCAGATTTACAAATAAATAATCTCACATGTTTATACTGCTTAAGAAAAAAAAAACTTAAAGGAATCTAGGTTATTTGTATAATGTATATTTGTAAATAAAAGATTACTTTTAAAAGCTTTAAGTGTAGAATTTTGTTTAGAAGTAAAGTTTAGTGTAGGTATGTAGTTCCTATTTTAAAAAAGTAAAGTAATACAAATCAAACAAGTAAAAAATTAAAATTAGTCAAATTAAAATTAATTAGTCACAGTAAATTTATTAATATACAATTATGACCTTACTAGTTATTGATTGTTGTAAAAACCTCGTCATGAAGTGTCACGAATTGAATTTATAAAAACTTTATACTAATAAGAAGTTTTTTTTTTCTTTAATTATCATGTTTTAGTTTTGATTAAGTAATTTTTTTTCTTAAAAAATAGTTAAAAAGGTAAAATGTAGCAATTAAAAAAAAATGTTGTAGAAATAAAGAAAGATTGAAGTTGTCTACTTAATATGCTTTTCATACAAGCATACAAAGACTGCAGTTTATAAAATTTTAAAAGTAAATTTAAGCACACTTTAAAACAAAACTAAAATGCAAAGCTTAGTTTACTAAATAGTTGAAAAATTATATCAAGTTTTGCTTAATACATTAATTATTATTATTAGTTTATGAACTAAAAATTTAAACTTTAACAGCTGGATTATGTGGCATTAAGAAAAAATTGTTTTTATCTTTAATTATTGTTTTTTTAATTTTCTAATAGCTTAACCTGAATTTAATGTTTTTCAAAAATAAGTATTAATAAAACGTTATAATATCAATTACTAAACGTACAAACTACAGAACATATCAAAGATTAAAAAACGACCAATAAATTACTATTTACACAATCTTAAACTTATTCATGGTAGTTTTTTATAGTATGATAAAAAGTTTTAAAAGAGACTACAATACATCATTAAAACTAGCTAAAAACATTTATTTAAACAAATGAATTTTTTGTCAGCTAACTAGGATAACTGTATAAAATAAGGATAACATGACTAGCTGTATATAACATTAAGGCATAACATTAATAATTGATTATGAATCGCACGTTTGTGTTTGATTAATAAACATATTTAGTGTAATTTTTAATTGTTTCATAAACATGTTCAACTCTATGAAGAATTAAATTAGATATTATCGTTTGTTGCAGATATAGCTGCGAATAGATCAATTTGCAACACTAAGATTTTGTAATAGAGGTTTTCCTGGTTTTATGTGGTTAGAGTTAAAGTTAAAACATCAAACTTGTTAAGTAGCTTAAAAGTTGGACATAAGTTCCAATCAAAAAACAAACTTTTATAGCCTTTATTTGTATAAAGTATTATTATTTTAATTTTCGAAACGTTATTAACAATATTTAAGGACTAAATATTTGTATATAAACAAATGTGAAAAGCTGGTTGCGATAGCTGATAAAACTTTTTTCACACACCAAATACAACTTATAAGTTTTATATTCAACAAAGAAAATCACAATATTTTAGAGCACTTTAAAGTTATTAAATTCTTAAAATTGAGAACAGACATAAAGAAAATGTAAATCATCATACTTATTATAAAAATAAATACAAGTTTAAAAAATGGGAAAACATTAGTATCTAAAACATAACATGTATTTTCTAACTAAGTTAAGCAGTTAATCTGAAATACTTAGAAGTTTTTTAAAAAATATGAATTTTTAATTTTAACTACAAACAGTATAAACACGACTATCTACAAAATTAAAAAGTTAATGAATTTGTAACATACAACTATCCATATTAGTTTGTACAGCTACTGAGTTAGCTAGTTAAAAAAAAAATATGTTTTGTTATTTTTATATACATATGCATACATAGCTAGTCTTTTTTGCATTAGAAAAAAAAATATACTAAGTAAAAAAAAAATGAAACTACAGACCAACAGTAATAGTAAAAAAATAAAAATTAAACAATTAATAAAATCAGAAAAACAAATTTCAGACTAAAAGTAATGTTTAATGATAACAGTGATAGTAATAAGAAAAAATATTAAGTAGTGCAGAAGTTACTCTTAATGCAAAAAAGTCAATTCGTGACCTATTTCTGCTAAACTTCTTAAATAATTCTATTAATCGACTAAATAGTACAGCTTTAACAATTCAATTTAAATATTTACACAACTAATAAAATTACTTGTAACATATAAAAAATAACTTAAATATTCTATTTGTGATTACATCAATAACGTTTGTTAAGGGTTTTGTTTACTAAATTTTCACATAATATTTGCAAATATAGGTTAAAGCTTTTAGTTTAGTAAATTTCTCATAGTTTTTAAATAAAAACTTTGTGAAAATTAGTTTGCTAGATTAGGTCGCTTAAGGTTAGTATTTAAGCTTAGAATTGTAGCCAACTTTCCTAAAAGATCTATGAAAAATGAACTCTAAAAGCAATAACATTTTTAGATCAAAAAATCAAAAGTTGTACTTTTAATCAGTTTACTAAGATAACCATACGAACATAATTAAAACCCTTTTGTACTTTAAGAAAAACTTAATGAAGTTTATTACTTAGAATGTAACTTTTTCAGTGAATATATAGGAGAAATGCACAAATAATTAACATTTACATGTCACTAAGTCTTTAAAAATATATTTTCTAAACAAACTGACAAACAGGAAACTGTTTGAATTTTGTTGATGAGAACATATGACTAGAATTTTTTTTTTAATTATAATATAAAGCATCCAACATTAAATCATTGTTAATTAAAAGTATATTATGTACATATACATATATTTGTTTATAGGGATACTTTTTAAAGTCTTGTCTATCACAATTTATCAGATTTTGTTGCTTTTTTTCATGTAAGTTATGAACTTTGAAAACAGATGTAACTTAGATATATAGTTTACGAATCTTAGTAGTATTTAGTACACATTTCAAAATATATTACAGCTTTAAAAAAGAATCAAAAAAAAATAAAAATTAAACACTCAAATTTTATGATACTGTTTTTACGTTCACAAATTTTCACAAATTATTTTTTGACGTACTACTTTTTATCAGCTAACTAGAATAGCTGTCCAAACTAAGACAAGGTCACGAAGCATTTTAGAAAATCATTAAATTAATTAATTGATAATCATTTTATTTGTATTTAATAGTCATAAAAAATCGAAAAAACCTGTTTAAATATAAACTAACTTGATTTAAACGTAAATAAACTTTGCAGTCTTATTTTTTTAATGTTAGTTTTTATTTTATATGTATTTTAGAGTTACTTTCATTAAACACTGATATTCTCTATAATGTCGAACTCAACGTTAAACATAAAAATTATTTCAAATGAATATGCCATTTTTTATCTATTATACTTTGTTCGACAGTTTGTTTTCGTTATTTTATAGGCATTTGCAACACTAAGGGTAGAGCATTAACTTTAAATCAACGTTTCTGACCCTAGCCTTTGATACAGATTAACTATATTATTACGTTTTTAAGTAAGTATGATTTTATTTTAAAGAAATATAATAAATCATTTATGTTTTCTTTTTTTAAATTGATTAAATTACAGCTAAAAATATTTTTGAACGAACACTAATTCTATTTTTTAATTGCGGTAAATCTTCATAAAAGTATTATTTACATCATGAATGGACAAAATACGCCCCGCGGGCCAAATGTGGACCTAAAAACCAAAATCTGTGTTTTTTTTTAAATAAAGAAGTAATTTTTTTCTAGTAAAATCTTTAAATTATGCTTTTAATTAAAACTTAACCATCTGTAGTGCTCTACTGTTGCTTATTTTATCACATTTTTATTTAAAATTTATATGTTGATAAGTAAAAATATTACGAAATAAATACGGCCAGCGAAAGGCTATACAGTGCGACCTAACAGGCTATACAGCAAGTTATATAAGAAAATCGTTCTACATTATCTAAAACGACTTATATGATTTGTATTTAAACTTTATTGTTAGTTATCAATTGTTAAAGTTAAAAATGAGTAACTTTTCAGCATAAAAATTATATATACCTTATTAATAGTACACAATACCTTACTAAAACTTATATAGTTTTAAATAAGCTATATCTAGTCTAGAATTTAATTAAAACTTTAAAATTTTCAACCTTACCAAAATTTATAACGCTTTTTATTGACGATATGTTAAAACATTTTTTTTTACTTTGTAATAAGCATTTACAGTTATAAAAAAAGCTTTTCTTACAATCGAAAGTTTTCAAAGTTAAAAAGGCTATGCTTCAAAGTATTAATTTTTATGTTTAAAAACATAAGATTTTAAGGATAACTTATTTATATAATAATAAAAAATTTATTTGTAAAAAATTAAAATCATGTTCAGAGTGAATATATTATTGCTAAGATACCGCAGAAAAAGATTATATGAACTATATCAATCTTAAGCTGCAGTTTCATACTGAAATCAAAGTAGTGTTTTATTATTTATTTAGTAAATGTTTTTCAATTTAAGAAATAAAAAAGCTTCAAAATAGCAACTATTTAAAACTATACTTAAATAATTTAAGAGGCTAATTTTTTAAATCCTCAACTTCTAAGAAAAAAATTAAATATGTAGTATATTAATATTCTGGGTGCACGACTGTTTGAATTCGGAAAATTAATTATCCGACAGTTTAAATTAAAAAAAAACATTAAGGCACTACAACTATATAAGTAACTATTGCTTAGAAAAATAGGTAATTATGTCTTATTTATATCAAAAAGCGATTTCTCATTTCTTGAGATAAAATACCTTCTTGTGAAAAGGCTAAAATAAGTTTTAATAATGTAACTTAATTTTTTTAATGAATAAATTTTGTTAAAACTAAAAAAACGGCCTTAAAATTATAAAATTATTTAGAGTGTTTTAAATTACCATAATTAAAGAAGTATATCATTAATCCATTTTTATTTAAATTATTACTGTTATAACGGTATTTAACAAACTGTAATATGCATACAGTATTTTACATCAACATATGTATCTTGTATTTAAAATTCCGTTAAACAACTTAAAATTTAATTAAACTATTTAACCATAACAACGAGTTTTTTATACCCTCAAAATACCATTCACATGAGTAAATTAAAAGAAAAAAATATCACGCATTAAAATATTAGCAGTGCAGTAGGTAATATGAAATAATAATCAAAAACTGATAAATAAAAATTATAACTTTAACGTTAATAAATTTATTACATAAAATATTATTTTAATAAAAGATCTAAGTCAGTAACTTAGTAGTATTAGTAAAAGCTTTTAAAGGTACGTTGTTGTTCCAATACTTTCTTAGTTGTTAAAAACACAGCTATCAATTTTTTGTTGAACTCTTAATCAAAGTTGATGTTTATATAATATATAACAAAACAAACTCATTTTTCTATTATTTTAACCTTATTAAATTATTTAAATTCAGCGTAACCAATATTTTGTACTTTAAAGTGTAAGTTATTACCTTAAATCATCATTTTTAATGTAAAATTATTTTAATATTATTATAAATATTAGGTTTTTTGATAGGTAGTTTTATAAAAAAATACCTAGGTAAGCTTAATGGTCTTTTATAGATAAAAATACCCTTTTTAAATCAAGACTGTCTTATCAAAAATTAAAATTGTTTATTTTAAACTAATGATTAAAAAAATACTTTTAAATAAGTTGGGACATTTAGTTTAAAACCTCAACTATTTTACTCGACATAAGCTATAATTATTAAAAATTTATTAAATTTTAAAGTTTTTCAATATACTTTTGTTTAGTACTGCTAGATCATTTTGCTTGTTAAAATGTTATAACTTAAAAGATTAAAAAGTTTGTTCAAGTTTAGAGCTTTCATAAAATTTGTAAGAAAAGATTGCAAAAATAAGATTCTAGTTTATAAGTAAACATTTTTTTCACCAACTAAATGAATAAGATAGATTATATCAAAAATTTTAACTTTTATATCCTAAGAAATGTTAAAACTCTACTTAACAAAACTTACCTATCATGTTATGTCAACTTAGAATATTTATTTAGCTTACTGAATAAACTGTCAAATCTAAGCTATTTTTTATATATATATTTTTTTGAATTATTAATATATCATTTACTCTGGTTAAAGAGGTTGTGATTAACTAATAATTTTGATTTGATTCAAGTTTTTTTAATTTAAAATTAATTAAAGTGTGAATGCTTTTCTAAAAATGCTAGTTTAGTTCTGAGATTTATTGTAAGATATTTAATTTAGGAGTTGATGTCAATTATATACGAAGGAATACTTTAGCGGGAATAGAATCTTTTTAAAGAAGGATCTAATTCGCACAAAAGGACATATTAAACAAAAAAATTAGCACAAAGACTTTTTCACGGGTTTATTTTTTCTTTAATTTTGATTTATTTTAATTTATAATTACTATTACTCATAAACAATAACCTCCAAAGAAAAATTTTTCTTTTCATTGCTGCTAATTATTTAATAATCTTTTTATAATTTATCGTTTTTCTTTTATGGATCATATTTTAGTTTGATTGATATTTGCTATTTTTTTTTATTATCATTTTTTTTACTATCATAATCCTAATCCTTATCCTTAGCAAGTAACTTTCATAATTTTTTGTTTTGTATTTATGTATTTTATTTTTTTTACTCTTGTGCAAAAAGACCCTTCGTGCGAATTTTATTCCGTTTAGGAGTGTCTCTTCGTGCATATTGACCCCTCGTGAAAAACTTTTCCCACAAGTTTTGACTTGTCCCCTTCGTTTAGATAAAATTTCTAACTAATCAAAAAAATATAATAAAAACACTAATGAGTAATTGTAATGATCATTGTATGTGTTTTAAGGCGTGATAGTACAATATTAAATTCTTAAGCAATTATATAATATTTTAACAGAAGTTGTTTAACAGTTTAAAAACTCTTTTTCTTAACTGTACAAATAATTATTTCGCAAGTTATACAAAATTTGCATTTGTTTAATAATTTTAAAACTATTTTTTATTGGTGTAGTAAATATTTGTCTTGCAGGTTGTTGTTATAATTAAGTGAGGAAAGTGTACGATCTTTTATAACAAAAAATAAAATTGTAGTTTTCACACAATATTGTGTTTATATATAGCTTTGAATGGAAAATAATTTCTTAATTGTTATCTTATTTTTAATATAATCTACTATAAAAAACTATTGTTTAGTGACCTGAGATTGAACATCAAATTTAAGTTGTTTCAGAAACTAAATGCTTTAATAACATTTAGTTAAGTAAACTGAAAACTAAATTATGAACTAAGTTTTTTCAAAACTAATTGAAGTTTTCTAAAGTTATACATTAAGTTCATAAAGAAAGTTATTGAATTAAATGTTTCAAATTTTCTCACAACTTTTTAACGCATAGAATTCCAAACAAGTTCTTTTTTACAAGCCAACGTAAAAGTAACTGCTGAAGTATTGTAGGCTTATAACAATTATTCAGTAAAATTTAAATTATTTATATTTCGGATAACTGCAAAAATAATCATGCGTTTATAGTAGAAGTTTGTACGGTTATTCTAGTAAGCTGATAAAGTTATATTACTTTTTAGTAAAATAAAAAACCTGTTCTATATATAGTTCGAAAATTATGAAAATATAATGTTTTAAGTCAAATATTTTTAAGATGATAAAAGCTGTAAAAAAAAATTTGTAGATAATAAGTTTGTAAATACTAACTTATATTTATTAGCAGCGCAGTTTTAACTTATCATCAGTAAACATCAACAAAACACTGTGCAAATTAACTAGAAATTAGTGTTAAATAACTAAGTATACCAAAATTTAAGTAATACAACATATAAATATTTATAAGTTAAAAATATAACATGTTACATAAATAATTACACATTGTTAAAATAATATTTTTCTAACTAATCAAAAATTCTTAGTGTATGGGTAAATTTCGGCGTAGTTAATTGTTTATTTAAAATTGGATAATAACGTTTAATTAGTAGAGCACTTATCAGGTTCTCAAGTTTAATTCTACATTCTTTCAAATTCCAAAATTATTAACATTTAATTTTTTCAATTTTACAAACATTACAATTTTTAATGTGGTCAGATACAGCTGTTTTGCCTTTTAAATAATTTTTAACTCTTTCACTAATGGTCTTAAAGTGAATCCAATATACTGGATAATCTTATCATAAGAGCATTTATACTCATAGACCACGTTGGATTTTAATTCATAGGGTGTCTTATCTTTGTTACTGAAGTAATTGCTTACTTTTGTTGTGGTAAAAATTACGTTGAAATCTTTGATGTTGTTGTTTAAAAGCTTTTCTAGTTAGGTTCAGATTAAAACAAGCTCAAAAATAAATAAATTAAAAATGTGTATAAATTTTGTATCACTAAAACATTCCTTATAACTTTAAATATGGTTTATTGATGAAAAACGAATTAAGCTTAAGTTTCTATAACTCACAACTACAGTAATAACTAAAGTATTTTACATATTACTTACTTTTATATATTTCTAGTTATTACAAACTTTTAGTTAAAGTTGATAAACAATATTCTATAGTTCAGTTTTAGTACCTTTTTATGTTTGACAAGGCCAGAAGTTTTTTTATTAAAGGTTTGTAATAATTAGAATAGCTAATTTGCACTTGTACGTTAAATAAGTAAGTGCATAAAATTTCAATTTGTAGTGTTAAATAACAAGGATGATAAACAAACAGGTTAAATATCATGAACTATTTGTTTGATTAATATAGCTTTGAGTAAATCAAATCAACTATGAATTTAAAAAAAAAGTCTAAAAAACTTCTTATTAAATGTTACAATAATGTTACAATATTGTCTGAATATTCAATAACCACCATAAAATATTTTTAAAAAAAGGCTTTAAATATTCTTCTATATATAATACAAACATAAACTTCAATAAATACTTACAAATAAATCAATTGTAATGATATTTTGGATTACATAAAGATATAAAGTAGGAAAGTATTAAATATTTTTATAAAATTCACCATCAACATAATTTTCATCATTAAATATATATATTTAATTTCACTTTGATGTAATCATACCCATATGTTAGTCTGTACAGCTATTTTAGTTAGCTGATAATAAGTAGTACGCTAAACAATTAGAAAATTTGAGAAAATAAAGTAGTAAAAAAAAACTTTAATTCTTTAATTTAAATTTTTTTTAGTTCGTTTTAAAAGCTTTAAAATATTTAGAATATTGTACTAAATAAATACTTAGATAAGAAAGATATATAACTAAGTTACATCTGTTTTGAAAGTATAGAAACATACATAAAACACCACAACAAAATCTGATAGATTGTCATGGACAAGAAGTTGAAAGGCATCCGTGTAATTTAGTAAAGATTTGTATTTCTTTAGACTAAAAAATAGAAGAATATATTGAGAGGAACATTTCAATTATCGAAACAATGAATTATTACTGGGGAGCAATCAATTAAATTCAAACCTTTTTAAATATGATAATTTCATGGTGTACTAGCTTAAATTAAAATTTGTTATGCAGTCTAAATATTTTTCTTCAAGTTTAGATAAATATTAAAACTCATCAAAATAAACTGTAAATTTTATATCTACAAGAAATTGATTTTTGATGAACCTAAAACAGAAAACAATCATAACTCCTAAAAACTAAGCTAAGTGTTCAAAATTGACCTCATTGCAGCTTTGTTTTATTTGCAAATATTTAAGCACTAAACGATAACATTTACTAACTTATAACTTTCTTTTGACGTATGGGGCTGAATGCGCATTTTATGGCCTTAAATAAAAAAATCTGGGAGGAAATATTGTAGTTAGTCGACAAACTATTTACACTGATATGTTTTTTCATCATTATTACATTAAACTAGATACTAAACAATATATATAATTCAAATGAAATATAATGAGATACTCATGAGTAATTATAAAAAAAAAAGAAAACTGACACAAAAACTAAGTAAAACATAAAAACAAAATAAAACATTAAAGCTATTAATTTTTAAAAAGCTGTAAAGTTTTAGTTTAATCCAAAGGCAACAATCAAGTTTTCAACTGGTATTATGAAGAAGTTTACAAGTTATTCAATCTCGAGTTAATTAATTAACCATTTTATAAGTTATCAGAATCATTTTAAATAAGAAAGTTATTGTAACTGCAGATCTCATTAATATAATTGATTAGCCACGTGAAACACTGTCTTATGATTCAATTTGTAATGTTATAAATATAGAAACATAAAGCATTAGAAAAATATTTTATAAAAAATAACTAAGTTACAAACATTCACATTTTAGGTAAATCAAAAAAACAATCGATATAATTTTTTTTTATTTCAATGTAACACCTATTCAAAACAAAAACAATGTTTTTATGTATTAAGTACAAAAAAAGGATCTGTTTTATTAAAAAAAGTTTATAACCAACAAAATTCTAAATTACTTAATTTAAATCTCATTTATGAGAAAACTCAGTCTTTACTAACATTAAAATAAAATCAATTATCAGCCAACTGAATAGCTGTACAAACTAACAAAAGCAATATGAGATAAAACTTAATTACTACAGATATTTTATGTTAACATTATTAAAAATGTGTTGTTGTTGATATGATAATACGCAAACAGACTGCAAGTTATTTCAACTAGAGAAAGTGATTAAGTCTAAATTTAAAAAATAAAAATGTTTGAAAGTCCTTGGTAATACTTCATAACCATTTTTTTTCAAAATATTTAGAATCCAATAAATCAATAAAATAAATATTTACTAATAAAACTGTGTAACATTAAATAGTAAAACTGCAAACAACAAAACAGAATAACGATAAAAAATTTAAATGAAGCTAATTAAGTACACAGTGTTTAAATTATTATACATTATTTTTTTATGGTACCAAAAAGAGCTTGAAAAGAAATTTCATAACTTCATTACATCTAGCATAACATCTCTATCAAAATAAATAATTTTCAATAGACTAAATCAGGGGTCGGCAAACTGCGGCCCGCGGGCCATTTGCGGCCCGCGAGCACGTTATTTTTTTGAATGGAATGCGGCCCGCGAAGGAAAATGTTGTGGCCCGTGAGTATGTAAATCTGGCCCGCTAGGAAAAAAAAATATTTCAAATTAAATTTTTTCGGTAATTCGATTTAACTTGATTAGTTTGGTTTTAAGTCTCTGTATAATATTTAAAAGTAATTAGAAGAAATTACTGCTTTTGTTTAAAAATGTGAAAAAAGACAGATTAGCATTCTAACAAGATGTTTTTCTTAGTTTCATAATAACTTCTTTTTTACAACAGCAAGTAATTATCTGAAAAAAGAGTGTAAAAAGTGATTGGATTTAATAAGTTAGATATATAATACCTATTTATTAAATAATCCAAATGCAAATGTTTTCCATTTTGTAAAAAAATAATGCACAGTAATTAACTAAAGTGTCATTTCTTTATAGCTTAGATATTCTTTTTCAATATTTTTTGTACCTAAGTTTCCTTTATAGATTTTTTATTTGTAAATGTTACATTTTAGTGTAAAAACATTTAACATAACATAGTAATAAGAAATAAGGTTTATTTGATTTTTGTTTCAATACATTTAATTTTTTTAAAGTTTTCTTTGCACTTTAAATTAATTTCTATGCACAGCAACTTAAAAAGATGCTCATATTTTAAACCACTTTTTATTTAATACTTTAGTTAGTTAAAGTTTAGTTTATGCGTAACTTTCTAACATTATCGTTTCTACATGTAATATCTAAATTGTACACACACAATTAAAACAATATATATGTCATAATTTAATATAGTTTTTGTTAGGTGTACATTTTCATTTTTCAAACATTTTTTGTCAAACTTAGTTAATTTTTATGCCTTGCATATCAATACATACAATTGCTGTTTTTTGGAGCTACCTATTTAATATAAACTAGATTAAGAGATGGTAAGTTTATTAAGTTTGTACATTGTTAATCAAAATAGTTCAAATTCAAGCAAATAAACAACTAAACATTGCCAACGAGCGAGAACTTGGCTTGAATGTCTTATTTTGTAATTTAATTTTTTAACCAAACTTTGAAACCAATTATAAATTTAAATTTTATATAATATAGTTAAATATAATATACAATTAATTAAGTTAAGTATAAATAAATAAAATAATATATAGTAAATAATAAAGATATAATAAATATATAGATAAATATAAATAAAAAAAATAAAAAAAATAAAATATATATAATATAATAATATAATATATATAATTAAAAATTTAAATAAAAAAATTTGAAAAAAAAAATTTTGGAGAAAAACAAGTAAAGTAAAAAATGCTAAAAAACATTAAATTTTTAAAGGGGCCCCACTACAAAACTAAAACCCAATTCGATAAAAGTTATTGTGAAAAGCTAAAAAAAAGAACGTTCTTTAGAACTTAAAAAAATTCCAAGTTAGCATTAAAGAAATTATAAATAATTGGTTTTAAAATTTGGTTAAAAAATTAAATTACAAAAAAAAACCATTCAAGCCAAGTTCACGCCCGTACATTGCACACACTCTGACTATCACTTTTTGAAGACTTTAAATCTCAGGCCAAATAATTTTTTTTAAGTTTTTGGCTAGAATATTTTTTTGTATACAAAAATATCAGGAATGTTTTTGATGACTCAGGCTGACTTTTTTGCTTGAAAGATTAGCAAATTAAACTTATGATGTGTGTTTTGCTCAATCAACAGTGTTAGTTTGAGCTATAACATATGTTAAACTTTAAGTCTTGTAGCTAATATAATTAAAAATATTATTAATATTATTGTGTACATTTAAGTGTGAACAATCAGTGTTGCCAAAAAATTTGAATCCAGGAAAAGCTTTGAATTTGAAAATTGATGCTTAAAAATTCTGGAAAAAAACTTGAATTTGAGAATTTTTGAAAAAACCTGGAATTTGAAAAATTTTTACATGTAAAGTAATTGAATTTCGATTTGACACAAAAAACTTACTAAATAAATATTTTTCTATTAAAAAATATATTAAAGTTGCTTAACAGTATTTTTTAATATTGATATACTTGTTAAAACATTTTTATAACTTTAATTAAACTTTATACTAAAAATAAAAGAAGGAATTGTACTTCCAAAAACTTTGTTTTGGCGTATTGCACCTTTACTTGTAAAATTTCACCGATTGTTGTGCTTCGTTTTGAAACTAAACCAAGAAATTCTACTAAAATGTCAAATTTAGCAAAACATCTCTAATAAAAATTCTCAGATGAGAAATAGTTTTTTTATCAGTGCTCTCATGTTAACAGACTGATTAAAGTTCTTATTTGATTTATACGACTATAACCTTAATGCATTTTCTGAACACGGCTTCTAGTTGTCAATGAAGAAATAAACAAAAGCTTTTCATTAACGCCAACATAAATTATTTAGAAAAGTTTTCAATTATAAACAGTATCTCATTTTAAGTAATAAATTTTTGCTTCTTTATATATTGCCTTAACAATTTTTTCTGGTCATTCTGTAGTTACTGAAGATTATTATGTGCTTTGTTGGAGAACTGACTTTGGTGATTTATTTTTTATCGTTTCTCGCAATAACTCCTAACTAACGTTTTTTTTATTCTTGTAGCTCGTCTTATATTTGACAATTACTACTTTTAAATGCAATATTCTTATTTCAGATAAAGAATTGCTAAAATGCTTAAAAAAAAAAGTCTTTCTACTTCGCAAATGACTAAATAGAGTTTTATACTTTTGTTAAATTCGTTTAAGAATTTTAATTGTCCATTCCAGCTGACTTATATTTTTTTGGCATGTAATTTATTTACTGTTAATAACCTTCGTTATTTCTTTATGTTACGAACTTTATTTTAACTGGGTTGCTTCACAAACAGGCTATTTTAAAAGCTTCAAAACTCAGGTGTGTGTGTGAAACTTTTATTTCAACCACTTTAAAGAAATCTTTCAATTTTCAGAATAGTTTTTATGACTGTAGTGTAGTGTGCTAATTGTAATTTTTTCTTGTTTTCTTACATTTTGTGTACTTTTTGATAATGATGATATTTTAACTAGGTATTTAAGCTTGATTAACAACTAATTGTTAGCTTTTTCAACTTTTAACAAACTTACGCTGGTTTAATACAACTCACACATTTTTTTAAGTGGCAACCATGTAAAATACTAATTACTAATAAAATATTTTATTAAAATTTTCGAGAATAAATTATGTTAAAGAGTTTGTTTTAGCTTTCTGGAATACAAACAGGTATTAACTTTATTAAGTTAACTAATTAATAAGTTTTCTAATGAATGTAAATTACTTAACACGCAAAAAACTTTTTTGAAGTAAATATTCTTAGAAATATGAAAAAAGGGTTGATAATATAACATATGTATAAAAGTAACCTATAAATTGTCTTTCAAGTTAGGTTTTTATAGAGAGTTAGGCTGTAAGTAAAATTACAAAAGTATTAAGTTTAACTTATTAAGTGGTTATGAAAGTAGATAGTTTATAAACACTTAAGTATATTAGTCAATGTAAATTCTATTCAATAAATATTAATTTAAATAGGCATTCTATGTATAGCTAAAAGTCATTTAAAATAATAAGGTGAATAAAAGTAAAACCTTTCTTTAGTGTGACTAAAACTAAAACAAAAATATTATTTAAATGTACTAAAACTAAAACTGCGTCCCGCGAAGACTTTGGAAACTTGAAATTTGGCCCGCGACCACAACTGCCTGCCGACCCTGGACTAAATGGACTAGCTGTAGAAACTTAAAAGAAAAAACATTCACTAAATAAACTATTTATGCATCACATTTGTAATTGTATTTATCATAATAAATATTTTCATTCTATTATTTGAATATTTCCTAACTATTAAAGGATCTTCAATTCTATGAAAATAAAAGCTTCATAAGATTTTTTAATTTCAGTAAAATTTAAAGTAATAACTATAAAAGATAACTGACTTGTCTAGATTGTCTAAAAACTTCTATAAACTATTTTTTGTACGAATTTATAGTTTTAATAAATTACGACAATTGTTTTTATAGTCTTTACAAAATTCATAAGTTTGAGTTAGCAGATTAACAACAATGTGTTAAACATTATAAAGTAAAATTAAAAAATATAACAGTTTATTTGCCAAATACATTTTTACAATAAGTAACACTAATACACCAAGTTTTAGTTTGATCAGATTTATAATCTGGTATTTATATATATGTTACCATGTTGAAAAGTCATTACAGTTTTTTCGCCGAATTACAATACTTCCTCACTGAATGTTTTTAAGCTAGTTTTTAAGACCTGAAAACGTGCATTAAACAAAGTCATAGAAAGTTGGACTTTAATGAGATGTTACCGATTTATCTGAAATTTTCATAGAAAAAAAACTGTAAAAAGACCGAATTAAAACACTAAGATTTTTAATAAAAATATTGCAAAATTTTAGTCCTCATAGTCTATAAAACTCATTATTGATAGATGAAAAATTTACAATACATTTTTATATATTTAAAAATTGTTCTGAAAGTTATTATGATTGCATCATAAACATTGATTTTTGCTTATACATCTTGAAATTATATTTACTAAATAAGTTTTATTTTAATAGATTGTTCTTCACTATTCATTCATTTTTTTTACCAAAAACTTTTCGTTGAACATTATTTTTGTATTTTATTTATAACTCAATTATTAACATATAAATTAAAATTAATTTATAAAATCAGCTAAATAAATAAGCTTCACAAATTAACTTGACCATTCTTTTTTAAATTATTTCTAAACCAGATTGAAGTTCAGCGTAATAAGTATTGGTAGGAAATTTCTAATAGTGTAAATAATAAACTATATATAACATTTAAGAAAAATAAACAAATGTATATAAGCTTAAAAGATAACTGTTCTAATAAACCTTAAAAACAAACATTAAACTAGTTAACTAACTCATAAGTTTGACATCAAACACAAATTGCTTTAGCAATAATTTATATACAATTATATTAATATATTTTCCTAAATGTATTGATCAACATCTAAAAATGAAATTTTCGTATAGAAAAACATTTTAAACTTCGAAAAGCTACTTGGGATAGCCGATAAAACGTTATTTAAACACTAAATACAATAAAAAAAAATTTAATATACACCAAAAGAGAACTGAAAGAACTTTAAGAACTTGAACGTTATTTCAATTTGAAAACTTAGAACTGAAAACACAATTCAAATCATCATACTCATTAATGATATGCCTGTTAGTTGAAAAAGTAAAATATTAGTATCTAAAAAGAAAGTAGTATATTTTTCAACCAGTTAGTTAAAACAGCTGTATAAAATAAAATGGAAACAATTTGCTAGAGTCAAAGTAATTTTAATAATATATAATTTTGATTTTACCCCTTATTGATAAAAACCTTGTCATAAGGTGTCACAAATTGAATTTATAAAACTTTATACTAATTTATAGTTTTATTTTTGTTTAATTAAAATGTTTTAGTTTTGATAAGTTAAAAACTTTATTTTCAAAAAATAGCTAAAAAGGTAGAATGTGGCAATTTTAAGAAAAAGTTGTAGTGATTAAAAAAAACTGAAGTTGCTTCTTAATATACTCTTCTTCATGTTAAGAAATAAGTTGATTTTATCATACAGACTTACAAAATTGCAGTTTATAAAAGTTTATTAGTAAAATTAAACACACTTTAAAACGAAACAAAATTACGAAGCTTAATACACTAAATAGGTGATAAACTATATCAATTGTGCTAAATAATATATTATTAATCATTATTAGTTTATGAACTAAAAATTTATATTTTATCAGCTAAATTATGTGGCGTTAAAAAAATTGATTTTTATCTTAAATTTTTTTCAATAATTATCTATTAATTTAACCTGAATTTAAAGTTAGTCAAAAAAGTATTAATTAAACGTTATTTTATTAGATACGAAACGTACAAACTACAGAACACATCAAAGATTTAAAAAAGTCAAATAAATTATTAGTTACACAATCTTAAACTTGTTCATGGTTGTTGTTTATTATGATATAATGTTTGAAAATAGACTATATAACATCATTAAAACTAGCTAAAAGCGTTTATTTAGACAAATCAATTTTTTGTCAGCTAACTATGATAGCTGTACAAACAAAGAACAGTATGAGTCACTATATATAACATTAAGGCATAACATCTATAATTGATTATGAATAGCACGTTTGTGTTTAGTTAAATAAAGATACTTAGTATAATATCTGAGTGTTTTATAAACATGTTCAATTCTATAAAGCAAAATATTTCATTATTAATTAATTTAAGTTGTTTTTTTTTAATTTAAAGTTAGAATTACAGGATTTGTTTTTTTTTTATGTTTTTTTATTTATTGCAATTACTGTTTATAAGCTAATAAACAGGTTTTTTATTTTTTAAAGACTACCTTATATCATCATTTTAAATGTAAATAGATGTCAGTATTCTAAAAGATATTAGTTTGTAAGTTTGGTAGTTTTGTCAAAAAAAAAACTCTAGTGGACCTTCATACTTACGTTTTGTAAAACAAGACTGTCTTAATATAAATAAAAACTGAAAAACAAACTTAATCTAGATTTAAAAAATACACTTAAACTAGTTAAAATATTTTTTTTTAAACCACAAACACTCTGATCAACACGAGCTCTAATTATTACAAGTTCGTTTATTTTATAAGTTTTTCAATAATCTTGTATTTGTAGTGTTGAACGACTCGATAACTAAAAGGTCAGATAACTCGGTCCTCAGACCAAACTTTTTAATCGCTCTTTTATCGTTAACTAAACATGTATATTTGGTAGTGCAATGTCAGTTGTCTTTACATATATATATATATTTATGTTTATTGAAATAACGATTTTAAAAATACTTGAACATATGTTTCATAAAGACAAAAAGATTGTCTTTAATCTTCAGTCAGTTCAAATTTTAAATAAAAACACTTTGGTAAACCAAGATGCAAAAGTTTACAACAAAACAAAAACAATATGACGTAAGAATTGAACATTGTACATTACAAATATTCAGTACATAAACCGATCTACTATTTAACTAATCAAACAACTAAAATTAACGAAAATAACAATTAATTGACTTAAAAATACTTCAAAATTTATTGTATTTCAAGAGGAGCTTTTTCATATGTCGACAACACGATATGAATTCACTCCTCTTATTTAACTAACCTTCCTTTTTTAACGCATAGATAACGGTTTTTGATTCTTTTAAGCACAGCCTACAAACAGGGTTGATACCATCTGCTTTTGGCTGTGCCCTTTTTATCACCTCCCAAGTTAATTTAAAATCATTGTTTTTGCGCTTAAGGCCGCAAACAAACTTCGAAAGCTCAGTTTCATTTTCGTATACACAACCTTTAAAGGATTTTTTATGGTTAGTATACCGAAATCAGAATTAAATTGAGCATAAGCCAATGTATAACTTCTTTTCAAGGTCAGAGTTAACTGTTGTTTTGTAAATAATGTTCTCTGACAGGCAATTGCCCCCCTTCAAATTATATTTACAGCCACCAGCGCAATTTTACTGATTTTTGATTAAATTATTTTTGTTTAAAATCCTTTGACTATGTGACTTAATTAATCTCTCCAAATTCGCCATACATGAATAACTGATTCGCATATTATGTTTGTTAAATATCTTTTGATAATGGGTTATTTTTGTTGAATTTTTTTTATTAGATTTATAAATTCTCTGCCGATGTTTGTTTTAACTGAAGTACAGAATGAGGGATTATACCAAATTATATTTCGCTTTATTCTACTTTTAGTGGTCGTTTTGTTTTTTTGCTCCGATGTTTCGAAATTAAGTTTATCATTGTAACCGCATTTTTTCATTATTAGCTCGTAATCTTACTTTGTCTTTGATAAGTTTTCTTCGTTGCTTGATCTTTTATTTATACGTTGATTAATTATTTTGGTATTTGGTTTATAGTATTTTTTGGGTTTATAATATTTTATTTATATACATAATTTCAGCGTTTTGCTTATTATAAGGCATATAGGAGAGATCGTACAAGTTGAGCTTCACATCCAGGTAGTCAGTCGTCAACATTGGTAATTCAATAGTGACTCGTAACCCCATAGACTTAAAGAAGGCGTGCGTTTGTTTTTTCAGCTTTAAACAATAAAGCCAGAAGAATTGGGCAGTACAGCTAGACCATCGTCCCTGTACAACCCAACTCTTTCTAAACCAAAGATACTTTTTTAACCTATCTAACAAAAAAAAGACCTACTAATTCACATAACTCTGAACCCATGAACGATCCCTGCGCTACATAAAAAAGAGAGCTGGTGTTATTTGATCTCTTCTTTTGCCACAGGTTTCCTTGTTCATAAAGTATTAATTTACATTCGTTGTTTACTAGACTTAAGTATTAAGTAGGTACGCTAGTAAAAATACCAGCAAATTTTGGTGATTTTATTACCAATTCTTCGCTGATAGAAGGATAAAAATCAACTACATCAAACTTAAAAAGCTGTACGTTTTTTTTCCAAACCAGTGAACCAATTTAAGACTTGTTCTGTACCAGTCCACTGCATAAGTTAGATTTTAAAAGCACAGCCTTATTAATGCAGTCAATCTTAACCTTAATTATGCGACGTATATTAGACTTAAAAGTATTAATTAATCTACATTTGGGATATGTCAAAAATTTATCTTTATGGTCTTTGACCGTTATGTATGGCGTTTTTTAAAGGCAATTTTTTGATCCTATCATGTATTTTTAAGTTTGTAGTTAAATTTAAAGCCTCTACATTAATATCATTTAAAGTTCTATCAGTACATTTTTAGTAATATCGTCTTTTAATAATTTTTCATAGTCACTTACTGAAATTTCGTAAAAATTTTTTATTTATAATTTAATATTTAGTTATATTTTACTAATTATAAATTATTAATATAAAAGTCCAGTTAAGACGTACAATTATTTTTAAAACAAAAAATTCTTACAATTTACTGAAGCGTCGTTTCTTGACCCAACTTGCTGAATGCCACAAAAATTGTAATAAAACGTAGAAATATAAGTTTATGTTTTTTCGTGAATAACTGTCTGGTGTTTTATCTCTTAGTTTGTACAGTTAGCATGGTTAACTGATAATATTTAAAAAAGTGCATATTAATATACATAAAATTTGACTATAAAGAACGAATGAAATGTTAATATTATTTAGTTAGGTTTAAACCTAAAGTATTTTAGACAACAACCAAATTTTTGTCCCCTTTAAATATATAAAATTTATAGTTGAGTAAATGAAAAGGTTTTAAAAGTATGTATAGCTTAAGATTAAAAAAAAAACTCTTTATTATTTTTTTAGGGTTTTAAAATCTCGTAAATATTATTTT
>NW_028139941.1:0-39323 GCF_965202585.1 Thalia democratica | reverse complement strand
TTTTGTTGCATAAAAATTTGCATAAATTTAAATAACTACAATCTACTTAGAAGAAGACAACTTTTTTATAAAGTCTTTTAATTCAATTAGTTCTTTTACAGTTAATTAAACAATACTTACTTTGACTAACAGTTTCATTAGTACTTTTGTACGTGTTAATATAGTTTGTAAAGTTATACAACAAACTTATATTAAAAAATAATAAAATGATTTGTATAGTTTGTTGTTTTTAGTTTTAGTAATTAAGTTTTGTGGCTTTTAGACAAAGTGATCACAATTCTTATTAATTTTAAAAGTAAGTTTATGTTAATCTTACTTTATGTTTTGCTTCAATATTTCAAACACTAGTTGTTTGTAATGAAAAGTGTTGTATATGAAATATTTCATTGAAAAAAAAAAAGTTAAAAAGTCTAGGACTTATGAAAAAATTGTGTGAAAAAAAGAAGTTACTGATCGGAAATTGAAAGGACAAAAAAGTGGGCGCTGGACAGCCTGCCTGTTTGATTTCGGCTGCCTGTCCTGCGTACCAAGTTCACGTCCCAGTGGAATTACAATCTCCTTCTGAAAAAACGACCTAACAAGGTTTACAATCTAATGCACATCGCGATAACAAGAGTGCTAGCAGCTAATCGCATTCTTATATACTTGCGTGGTCGTCCCCATAAAAGAGCAACCACCGGGACTCGAACTCGGGACGCAGGGCCGGCAGTCGCATAAGCAAACCGCTGGGCAATACAGGCGACCGCCTGTCTACTCTAATTACTGTATATAAACCATCTATATTCAAAATTGATTTTAAATATTTCATTGAAAAAAAAAATTAAATAAAGTGTAGGATTTATGAAAAAATTGTGTGAAAAAAAGAAGTTACTGATCAGAAATTGAAAGGACAAAAAAGTGGGCGCTGGACAGCCTGCCTATTTGATTTCGGCTGCCTGTCCTGCGTACCAAGTTCACGTCCCAGTGGAATTACAATCTCCTTCTGAAAAAACGACCTAACAAGGTTCACAATCTAATGCACATCGCGCTAACAAGAGTGCTGGCAGCTAATCGCATACTTATATACTTGCGTGGTCGTCCCCATAAAAGGGCAACCACCGGGACTCGAACTCGGGACGCAGGGCCGGCAGTCGCATAAGCAAACCGCTGGGCAATACAGGCGCCCGCCTGTCTACTCTAATTACTGTATATAAACCATCTATATTCAAAATGGATTTTAAATATTTCATTGAAAAAAAAAAGTTAAAAAGTCTAGGATTTATGAAAAAATTGTGTGAAAAAAAGAAGTTACTGATCAGAAATTGAAAGGACAAAAAAGTGGGCGCTGGACAGCCTGCCTATTTGATTTCGGCTGCCTGTCCTGCGTACCAAGTTCACGTCCCAGTGGAATTACAATCTCCTTCTGAAAAAACGACCTAACAAGGTTTACAATCTAATGCACATCGCGCTAACAAGAGTGCTAGCAGCTAATCGCATTCTTATATACTTGCGTGGTCGTCCCCATAGGGGAGCAGCCACCGGAACTCGAGCTCGGGACGCAGGGCCGGCAGTCGCATAAGCAAACCGCTGGGCCATACAGGCGCCCGCCTGTCTACTCTAATTACTGTATATAAACCATCTATATTCAAAATTGATTTTAAATATTTCATTGAAAAAAAAAATAAAAAAGTCTAGGATTTATAAAAAAATTGTGTAAAAAAAGAAGTTACTGATCAGAAATTGAAAGGACAAAAAAGTGGGCGCTGGACAGCCTGCCTGTTTGATTTCGGCTGCCTGTCCTGCGTACCAAGTTCACATCCCTGTGGAATTACAATCTCCTTCTGAAAAAACGACCTAACAAGGTTTACAATCTAATGCACATCGTGCTAATGTTATTAAATTATAATATCCTAAACTATATATTTGCTTAATTTTTAGCTAGTTTAGATAAATTGATTTCGTACGGCTTTGAACAAAAAATGATTAATTTAAACTTTATACTTAAACGTTTAATAACTTTCTCTAACACATTTTGAATTTTTTTAAATATTCATTTTATTTATACTTGAAGTTTTTATATTACAAAAAGTTTGCTTTAAAGTCTGAAAACAGTAAAAGATATATAACCTAAAAAAATGTATTTTTACTCTCAAAATAAAAAATAATCAACTAAAATGTTGTAAATAATACTCACCATTTTATTCAGCTTACAACATTAACTTTTGTTTAAATAAAAACTTTTTCTGCTCTGAGTTCGAAATATTGTTAAGCACAGGTTCGTCAGTATTTTACAAGTTACAAATTAACTTGGTTTAAACTATTTGCTCATCGGCCGATTTATTTAAAAAATTTATAAAACAACTGTAGAAATCATTACAAAGTTTATGTTTCAAACCATATTACAATATAAATTTACAACTTAAAAGCAATAACAAAATGTACTTGTTAATTTGTCAGCCTAAGTGTAAATATTTACTGAAAACATTGCTTGTATTCCTTTGAAAATAAAATATATTTTTTGTTGTGATAAATCTCGCGTAAAGAAGATTTTTGCCTTACCGGTCGCAGTTTTCAAAACCCCGGTTAACACTTCACTGAAAAACAAACTTAACACAAACTTAATTTTGAAGTACATTTGTAACTTTGTTAAACTTGTTTTACTTAAAAGTTGATGCACTCACCTGTTTGGTGGCAAAAACTTTGCATGCATGAAAATTACGTTTTTGATTTTTAAACAGAATTTTTTCCAAACTATGCTCTACTATCACTACGCATTTATTGATATTTTTAACTAGTGTTTTAGCAACTGAAGTTAAAAAACAGCAAAGAAAAACAGTTTATGCCGATATTATCAGTATCGTTAAGTTTTTCTTTCTAAACACGTTAAATGTTATATAAGTTTTGATTTTTAGTTAAAGCTCGTTTAGTCAGGCTGATATTTACTTCTATTTAAAACTGTATGTTGGTACTTATTAATATTTATTAAACTTTTAATTAAAACAGTACAAATAACGATTACACAAATTAAACAACAGATTGTTATTAATTTAAAGATGCTGTTGTTTTACTGTGTAATGTAATCATAGTTTAGTATTTTGATGTTTAAAAAAACACAACACTTTTCATTACAAACAACTAGTGTTTGAAATATTGAAGCAAAACATAAAGTAAGATTAACATAAACTTACTTTTAAAATTAATAAGAATTGTGATCACTTTGTCTAAAAGCCACAAAACTTAATTACTAAAACTAAAAACAACAAACTATACAAATCATTTTATTATTTTTTAATATAAGTTTGTTGTATAACTGTTTTGATACATCAGTGACATACTTGTTCTTTTATCACAAATAAACTTAAAATAATTCATTTAATTAAAGATCAGATTAAGTTGTCTTATAACTATTTCTACACATTTGTGCGATTCAAATACTACATAGAGTTAGGAAATTCAGAAGAATTTGATTTACAATGTTTTCCACTAATCACTGTACTTAGTATTTAGCAATGTATTTAGAATTGTGTGAAACATAATGCTGCTATATAAATCAAAGAATTAGAAACGATTATAAGTATCTGCTATTGATATTCTGTTTTGTTGAAATATGTATTTCAAAGCAAATTTTTGTAGTACATTATTAAAAAAATCCAAGTATTTATGTAGTCTGGTTTTAATATTTATTAACAATTTATATATTTTTATTTTTTTGATAACTATAAAATCAAGTAGTTGGTATAAATAAAAGTGCATTATTTTTTGTTGCTAAAGTGTCTAATACTCTTAAAGGAAATTTTTTAATTATTTAGTTTGTTCTATAGGTGTTAATCCCATAAACGTTTATAATAGATGAAAAGTTTTAGAAAAAATATCGCTATAGTGAGTATTCACAACTGTATTAATTAAATATAAAACGTTTTACAAAGTAAATACAAATACTTTAAAAACATATACTATTCACCTATTTAGCAAAAGACTTTGTCAACCTAAAAACAGGACGTCTTACAAAATTATTAATTTTTAAATAAGCTACATAATAATATAAAACTGTTATAGATATTTTTTGACGAAAAATATGTTTTTATCAAAAGTATTAATTGGAATCGGAATACTTGTAGCATACAACTTTAGAGAAACCAGTAAGTATTTTACACTATTAGTTTATTTAGCTTGAACCTTTTATTTTTTAAAGCTACACAACACAAAGTTATCAAATTTTTATTATAAATAAATAAAAACTACCTACATTTTTCAGGTTGTGCCATAACAGCTAGAAAAAGGGAACAATCTGATATGGGATTGTTTTATGGTTGTGCATTTCACGGATTTGTAAAGAAAATATCATATGACACCAAAGCTGATTGGACCGTCAATGGTGTAAATGCAAAATATTTCGAAAACCATTTCAAAATTTTACACACAAACGACATGACCGGCACAGTTTTATATTCCTATTTACGAATATTAAATCCAATTGCCTTAAGAGGACCTACTGAAATAAAGTGTTCATTCGGACGCAGTTATACTACATTTCAAATGAACAGTGAGAATTAATTTAGCTTTATATATGCGGTGTTATAAATATAACAAATACTTTAGACAAGCCTAACTAGAACTTAATGTTAATTAAACTTTTAGTAAAACTACCGAAAGTTATAACTTAGCTGTACTGTTTTTTTACTATGAAAATGTTATTTAAAGCAAAACTTTACTAATTATTTGGATCACGTGTTTAACAGATACTTGCATGTATCGGTACAGCGACAATTAATGACGTCATGAGACAGAAAAGCAGCATAAAATACGATAAATTCATTTATATACCCTACTTTATTAATTCAACTAGATTAATGTTTCAGTTAAAACTATATAATTATTTAATCATTAAACAAAACAATGTTCCAAGTAGTTTAAGTTGCTCCTAACTTTCTATGACCTGATCATGCGTCGCACCTGACGTATTGAATCAAACATAAGCATTACGTTAACAGAAAAAAAACAACTTTAATATTTTCCAACTCCAGATGTTGTCGCTGGCAATCCTGTGAATTTTAGATTTCTTAAAGGTAAACTAAGAACAGATTGGATAAACAAATGTAACGAATGGCAAGGAACTTTATTCGGATGTGAAAATAGTAACTAGACTTTTTAATTATTTTGAACAACAAAAACTATTATTAACCATGCACGGCTAAATTAATTTTTTGTATGGTAATTTAAGTTTTATTTCTTTTTTTAACATTATAAAGTTTTATAAAGCATACGCTTTACTTAGCTTACTTTTTAGTTTTTATGAAATTTACTAATATTATTTTGAGTTATTTGAACTGTTCTAAATAGAAATAAATTGTGTATATAATAACAGGTACTTGTGAATGTGCTTTAAAAGGTAAGGCTATCTTTTGAATTATACCTTTCGTTAGTTTTAAACTTTATTTTTAGTAATTTTATGTTTTAAAGAGCAGCTCAGTAACTAACCTAACGAATTATTCAAACTTATTAAGCTTTGGAAATAATTGACACTACAAACGAAAAGCCAATAAGAAAGAACCCTTTTATTGCCTTCAAAATAGTGGATAAAACGTTGGCTACCGACAGAAAAGATTTGTACACGCAAAATTATCTCGCCTACGTTAACACAAATGATGATGAGAACCTTAATGATAGGTGGGGTAGCGAGTGGCAAACTGGAATGGAATTTTACTTGCAATCGAAAGGAAGTTCTATCAAGCCTAACGCCCTACACGATGTTGTTGTTAGTTTTTTGTATGAGGTTAAGTAAGAAAATACTTTGCTAAGTAATGATTATATTTTTATTATATACTTAATTAAATTAGATATTAATAACTTAGTTAACATGTTTAAATTAAATCAAATATACTTAACCGTTTCCGAGAATTTGAAATTTAACATTTTTTTAGAATTTTTATGTTAAACAAAGTAACGCTACACATTTAACTTAAACAATGTTATTCAGATTATATTAACATGTTTTTAAAGGTAAAAAATTAATTAAGAAATTGAATTAATTAAAAAGAAACTTTTTTGTAATCGAAATCGTTCAACAAAAGCTTTTTTTTAGTGTTGTATATCCTGCTGAAAATAAAAAGGTTTTTAAAGGTAAGACATTACGGACCGATGTGGAATAAAGAAACGTACGCCCCGAGCGGCCATTTTGTGGAAGATCATTTCAAACTGAGAACTTCAACGTTCGTTCCCGGCAAACCGACGATTTTTAATTGCGACCTAACAACCGGCAACATATTCCGATTCCATTTCGAATCAGTTGAACACACAAATTCTTTTGTTAGTCTTTTTTTATTGTAAATAAAAGCACTTTATTTTAAGTACAGAAATTAAGGTTATCTGTCCGCAAAAGGCATAACAACTATCAAAAAATAATAATTAGAAATATAAGACCTTCTTATTATTTTTCTATAACGTGTTGACATGGAGTTTTTATTACATGATGTTACATTGCACATGATATACTATTAAAGCATTTTTTCAGGTTCCAAAGCTGTATAAGAACGGTGTTATAGATCCTAATGCCGTTTTAAAGGGCGCTAGTGTTTTTGAACTCGAAATTAAAAAAATAAAAGTCAACGATATCTTCGGAATAAAAATTCATTCGGTTGAAGAAAAGTATAACAGTGTTTTTAGTAATTTTATAAAGATAGGATCATTTATTTATTCTGAAGGGTTAGATTTTTTTTACTTAAAAACAAATGTTAATATAAATTGTTTTAATTCCATTGAAAAGCAGAATTGTTTTACAGTAGTTTTAATTTAAAAAAAAAAAATTGAGTTAAATTATTACAAAATTACTTTTAATTTTTAGATGGTAACTATCTAATACTTAATATTTTGTCTAAATACTTTTTTAGAATTATAGCATATCATAACAATTTTAGTAAAAAATTCCATATTGATTTTTTATACATTTGTTATAAACTCCATTAAGACACCAATAAATGAATTTTGATTAAAGTTAATAAAGATTTTTTTTTAATTCACTAAGTTAAGCATGTATAATTAATACTATTTTTTCAGATCTCTTAAAATTCATTTCGCCGATTCTAATTATCAGTAATATAGTTAGCAGAAGTAGATTTGACAGTTAACAGCTACATACAATGTTCAGTTTTTAAAAATGCTACTCATATAAAACTTGTTTCTTGATAACATGCAAACATTGAGATAATTACAATTTTATAATGTGATGTTTTACTGTTGTGTGTTCATCTAACGTTTAAAATAACTTTTTTTACAGAATTTTCATTCAGTGTTATATATAAATACTCAGAATTTTTAAATGCATATACCTTTTTTTGTTCGTTTCTTTATGTAGAACAATTTTTTTGAAAATGAAAATGTAGTACATATATAGTTTAAGCTAACATTAACTGATTAGTAATTAACTTTTTTCTTGTTGATAAGTTTTTAAACTGTTTAAACTGTTGTTTATGTTAATTTAAAAATATACTGAAATTTTTTTCACGTTTTGTTTTAGCTGTATATTTATCTCAAGTTTAGTTTTATGCATATACTAAGGTATATTTTGTAAACAGTAAACTGTTTTACAATGATTTATCAAATCATGTTTAACATTTATAAGGTTTTAAACAGTTTATAATCAAGTACAACAATAATTTGAACTCAATCACTTCTATTTGTTTATGTGTTACTAAAAACTTCTATTATATTTTATAAATACCAACCTAAAAAATACTAAAAAAAGTTACCAGCTGACAGCTTTTAATACTTAACCTAGAATTTAATTGCTGATCTTATGTATAAGTCGTGTCCAATAAAGCAGTTCTAGCAAATTTTTTTAAATTTAATATTCAAACTAGATATATGAACATCTTTGTGTATTGACAGATGTTTACAAGCCATATTTCTAACTAAGCTTAATTTGATATAGTAACAGTTTTTAGTATCAAATAGTATCAAGTTAAAAACTAAACTAGTTTGTTAATAACTTTTAGCAAATATAATGCAAATTATTTGAAGTATTATTTACTTCTGAATAACTAAAAGTTTAACTATTGAGTCGTAGAGCATTAGAAAAACTAAATTAAAATAAGTTGTGTAACTTTCCTTAAATTATTTAAAGTCAAAAATGGTATTTACAGAAAACAAAAATCTTCTTATAGTATATGTAAATTGTTTTTTTTTGTGTTTTGAAACAATATATTTATTTATTTTATTTTAGATTATTAATCTATGCATTAAGTTTGTCAATTTTAATAAATTGATTTATAAAAGGTAATTTTTTTCGCATTTAGTCTATAATCTTTTTTCATAATAGTTAACCATTATATAACATTTCAATTACATAAGTATGTAAATTTGATATAAGAGTAAAAAAGTAAAAAGAAATTCACTTTTTTATGTAAAACTGTATTTGAATAATTATGTAAGAAAATAAGGCAATAAAAATAACCTTTTTAATAATTTATAGACTGCTGGTCAGTTTATTGTCTTTGTCAACTAGTTCCTTGTCAATAGTACTTCATTATGCTGTTTCTAAATTTATTTATCACTGAATACTTACAATTTTTGAATTTATTTGTAATCAAGTTTGAACGTTCATTTTTTATATTAGTGTTTCGGTGACAAAAAATATCAAACTACTTAGATAAGGAAGTTGGATATGTTTGGATTATGTAAGGATGTCGGATAACTGTACTTAATAGTAAATAACGGTCAGGAAAAGAAAATTAAGTCCGAAAACAACTCCATCTCTTAAGGAAAAAAAAATATTTATTTCAAATTATATCAAAGAATTTTAGTTGAATATTAAATAATTTAATTAAATCAAACTTTTTCTACAAATATTTTTAATGATGACACAACAATAAAACTTCTAAAATAAGAAATAAATATTAGAAGAGTTAAAAATTTATATACCTAATAAAAATCCTTGCAATTTGAGAAAACATGTAGATTTGTTTAGCAAATTTTACTATCACTGTTTTAACTGCAGTCTGTTTTTTTTTTAAACTGACATGTTTCATTAATCATACATAAACTATTTCATAATCAATTTTTTGTATGGAAATTTATTATGCAGGTTTTAAGTAAAATGACTTTAATAAAAGAAGAATTTCTATGAATATATAGAAGCAGATCAATCAAAGTAATTAGTCAATATTTTTAGTATACAAAATAGTAGTTTTGAAGTATCTTTTAAGAAAAAACTATATAGCTTTTAAGTGGAAAGTAAACAAAAAGTTACGTAATTTTCCATACAATAACAAAATTTGAAAGGCTATAAAAAATTTACAGTAAACTAATAAAAGTTGTTAAATATAATTTCTGATAATGTTTTTAAAATACAATGGTTTCATATAAATGAATATCTAGTTTAGTTAATCTGAAAATAGAATCTGATTTTTTGAAATTGCTATTTGATATAATGATTAATTTTTACGAATAAACACTAGTCAATTTTAACAAACTGGTTAGTGACGATTATTGATAAAGATATACTTATATTTTGTTAGGGCTTTTCTATATGAAAAGTAAAAGTGCAAATTATATTTATGAGTCAATCAATTCAGTAGCCATCTTACAGTAGTCAATCATACAATTTCATTCATTTTTAGACAATAAGCAATTTATATAAACATTTAGTTGTTATTTAACCTATATAAGTTAAAACCATTGCCATTAAGATGTTATATTATTGTTTAACTAACGAATTACAAAAAATATAAACAACTATTAATAGCTTTCAAACTTGTGCCTACAAGTAGGACATGTGTCATGTTTTTTAAACCAATCATCAACACAAGTTTGGCAAAAATAATGGTCAACATGACAGTCCAGGCGAACCATCTTCCTTCCGACTTCCAAGTCATCGAGACAAACGGCACACTGTTGGCCCACCATTGATTCGTAAGCTTCAAAATGCTGAAACTTTCCAACTCGCTCGGCTGTCAGACCTTGCATCGGCGCGTTTCGAGGCCTAAATGGGTTTGGCAGCCTCAGTTCGCGCATGCGCTCATAGTCTAACTCCCATTCCCGATCAAAATCCTGTTGGTCGACATCTCGGAACAGTTGTCGCAATTGCAAACGTCTCTCGTTTTGTTGGTTGCCGTCGGCGCGTTCATCTGCCATTTTCATAAAGCTTTTGTTCAGATGTTTCTATAACCAGAAAAAATTTTTTTTAACAACTAAATGTTTGATCATAATTTTTTTTTTTATTACGTTTGCCCCAAACAAAACAGAAAGTAAACCATACTAATGATACTTAACATTAGCAATGAGAAAAAAACGTTTTGTAAAGATATCAGTTGTGCAAAAAGAACTCAACCTAAAAATTTTAGAATGGAATCGATGATGATAAGTAAAACTATTAAACTGTAAAAACTTTTTAGCACTTGATACTCAAAAACTAAGGAATTAGAAATAGATTTGAAAACGTCTTAAATATTTTGTACTTTATAATACTTACCTGAATGTTTTGAAAATTTAGAATACTTGTATGGCTTATAATTAACCAATTTTTAATCTTTAGCCAATACTTTTTAAATGAGTAATTAAGTTTTAACCGACATGAGTTAGATTGAGCACATGTTTACTGTTTTAACTTCTAACTCTCATCATGCAAATAGATACAAGTTTGAAAGGTATTTGAAACAACCAAGTATTGCAAAATCAAAGCTTTGAATTTTTAAAGCTCCATTTTGCTTATTTTTCATCGTTTAAAATTTTTTTTGGGGTTTTTTAGCATGAAATTTTCTGCCAGAAACGATGGAAGTGTTTATTTTTAAGTATTGGTAAGTTAAAAAAAAAAAGAAAAAAAATATATACTGGTTTGTTATCATTCAATTTTGTTGTTTAAAAATTTGCATATTTTCAATGATATTGTAATTTGCTTTAAATTGAACAATAGAAAGTTCTCAAGTTAAGTAGCTTTAAGGAGACCATTGTATTTTGTTTCCACATTTTATTATAATAAAAACAATTTTTCACTCCTATATTGAGATATAAGAGTTGTTAAAAATAAATCGAAAAAGTTTAAGAATAAATAAATGCAAGCTGTATATAAATAACTACATTGTAATAAGTAAAACAAAATGAAAGTATTGAAACACATATGGTTTTTATAAAGTTATGTTTAAAACTAAAATTTGTTACTATAACTGGATTATTTTATACTGTGAAGTATAACATGTAAGAGTCAAAATAGGTTATATAAAACTAATTAAAGTTTTAATGAACACACTTGGTATTTATTTAAAAGCTCTACTTTTATTTGTATAGTATATCAATATGATTTGTTCTTTAACATTTTTTTAAATATGTTTAACTTTTTATATTGGCTTCATTAGTTGTTTGTTATGTGTTAAACATAGTTTGTAAAGTTAAGCTAAGCCTTAATATCTTCATTAAAGTTTATTAAGGTTTTTATTCCAAAGGATCTCATATAAATTGGAGTGAAGCATTGATTTAAATTTAAATAAACAAACCAATAAGATTGTATAGTAAGTACATATACTACTAAACTTAAGTTTTTAATCTGAAGTTTGTTGCTATTATATAAAATAAAGTTCACATTGAATCAATTAGGTTCTCTTATAGAGATTTAGTTTAAGCAACTACTGAAAAGTTAAAAGTACAAACATTAACAATTAAACTGAAAAAAAGTGTTAAAAGTTAAAAGAAGTTAAAATTATAGCAGAAATATTTGTTATTAACATAGTTCGAATACTAGTATCTGCTAATTGTTTGTAACTTAAAACATGCAAAAACATACAAGTTTGAAAGATGTTTGAAAAACTAGTTGGTGTAAATTCAAAGCCATGAAGTTTTAAAGCTGTATTTTGCTTATTTTTCATCATTTTTCTAAAGTGTTTGGTGTTTTTTGAAGCAGAATTTTGTGCTGAAAGCGATGGTAAAATTTATTTTTGAAAAAAACAAGGTTTAAAAAAGTTAGAGCCAAAAGTTGAAAATTAGCTTAAAGTTGTCAAAGCGAGAGAAGAGAGAACTCGTGAATGTCACCAATTGAATTTTTTGCACTAAGTATTTATTTGTTACGTAATTATACAAAAATTCTGTTTGCAGAAATTTCTAAAAATTTGCAATTCATTTTAGAAAAGTTTTCTTGGAAGTAGTAGGTCATCAAATTTTTACTTTAACTTTCTTTACATATGCATTTTTAGAGTTTACCTTTTCTATGTTTCTTTTAGTAACAGAAGGTACTTAAAGTACAAGCACATACAATTCAAAACCAATGACATGGTATGAAAAAAATCAATAAAAATTAAAACTTGAACTGTTTATGCTTGAATAAAAAACAAATCTACATCATCTGCATGTTTTGAAAGTGATTTAAATCAACAGTGTTCTACTTTATTGTGACAATCATGTGTTTTATTATCTTTTTGTTCCCAACTTCAAAGTAAAGTCTTCATCTGCATGTTGTCAAAGTGATTTAAATCAACAGTCTTCTATCTTATTGTGACAATCATGTGTTTTATTATCTTTTTGTTCCCAACTACAAAGTAAAGTCTTCACCTGTATGTTGACAGATTGTCTTAAATCAACAGTGTATTAATTTGTTGTGATAATCATGTATTTTATTATCTTTTTGTTCACAATTTAAAGAAAAGTCTTATACCTGTATGTTTAAAAAGTGTCTTAAATCAATAGCCTTTTACTCTATGCCAATGGCTGATTTACTTTATGTTCTTAAACTCACTCAAAAGTCTTATGTTGAGCAGAAACAAGTTGGGCATCTTTATTTAAATGCTAGATCAATCATCTTTCTAATTCCTAATCAATCCTCAAGACTGCTAACCATTTTGGTGAACCAAGTCAGTTCCTGGACTATTGCAGCTCTTAGTGAGGTTAGTTTTTTATTTAATTAAGATAGATAAATGTCATGCAAGGTTATGTTTCAGGGTTGCTAAGCACTTAAGTAGTACCCAGGTGTTTTCTCAAATTTAAATACTTAAAAATTACTTATTTAGTTAATTTTTGTTTTTGTAAACATAGAACATCATTAATATAATTTAGTGCTAAAACTCAATTGATATCAAGTAAATGTAAAGTACATAATGCATTAACAGCTTTTGCTGCTTAGTTTCTAATTATATATAAATTAAGCTGAGTTTTACAAGAGTACAGTACTTGAATGAAAGACTGGTATTCATATTTTTATTATTTTTTTAAGTAAATGTTTTGTTATTATGTTTTTATCCACTAAGCAATTAAGGCTATTGTGTAAAATGTAGGAGTTCCATATTTTATTACATATAAGCATATGAGAACACAAACATCATTTAAAAAGCTTGATCAACTGACTGATGTTTAATTTGTGTTTTTGTATGTTTATATAACTAAGTTAGAACAAAGTCTGGTTTGTTTCAGTTACTTGTAGTTATCATAATTATAAGTGATAACAAAATTCAAAGTTTAAATATTATAAGATTGATAATCATTAAGTGGTTATTGTAGTTGATAGAGTTGTGATAAACAAACTGTAACTATCTGAAAAACACCAGACTGTTGTCTAACTGTATATGATGTTTATTAAAAGACTATGTTGTATATACATGTTAAACTTAATTTTCTGGAATATAAATAATATTTCAAAATAGTCTTTGTCAGGATTTTTTTTGTTACATAATGAAATAGTGTATCATAAGTATTTGTTTCATCTTCAACTTGATACTATGTGTAGCATTAAACCATATGGTTTGTGTTAGTTTCATCTAAATCAATTTTAGTTAATGAAATGCTATATAAAACAAATACCTATGATATACTACTAGACAGTGTCACCTTAAAAATTCTAATCAAATAAAAATTAATTATAGTTATTTTTTGATATAATATACAAGCATGTTAGCTATATTCTCTTATCAAAAGCTGTTCAAATCATAACAATAAATGTTTTAAGAATTATGTAGTTATAATTGATAATGCTAAATTAGATTAGAGTCTGGTTTGTTACTTGTAGTGGTTATAAAGAGTATTTAAAAGGTTATAAATGAGAAAAATATTAAATTAATAATTAGAAACAATTGTTGATAACCCTTTACTGTTTAACAGAATTATGACAAATAAACTGTGACTAGCTGACAAAACCAGAATTTTATCTGACTACATATGATTGTTATATAGACATGCTAGACTTTTTTTTTAAACACTATCAAAATTTTCAACGTAGCCTTTGTCTGGAATTTCTATTGTGACATTATAAATTAACATAGGTGTTTATTTTATCTCAAACTTGATACTATGTACTGTGCAGCATTATTTCCAAGTGTTTACTGGTAGTTTCATCATTTATACTAGTTGTTAGTGTGACAATAAAGACTCTAAACAAAGACTATTTTGATGATTAGTAAAAGTCAGTTTCTTATATAGTATATAAGCATGTTAACTACTTTATTTAAATAAACTGTGTCAAAAACTGTTTAAAAAATAAAATCACTAATATTCCTTTCGGATTTTACATAACATTGTGTAGTAACTCAAGTGGTACTCTGTTTTATTGGTTAAACAATATAGTTTTTGACAGTGGTTGTTTAAATATAAATATGTTACTAACTAGATAAGGTAAGTTAAGCCATATTTTAAGTGGGTCGGCTGCAGTTGTAAGGCTTTGTATATGTTTTCACACATAACATTATGAGGTGAAGTGATAATACAGCATAGTATTAAGAACAGTTACCAAAATACATAAAAATAAAAAGAACAACAAGTTTTGTTACTTCAAAGTTAAAATCAAAAAAATTTGTAATATATTAGCCAATCAGAAGCGACGTTATAACTGCATCCGGACCTTAGAACTACTTAAGATGCAAGTAGTTAACAAGTTTTGAACAAAAAATAATTTGTTATTCACATGAAGTAGTATGGTTTAGTTTGTAACAATGTATTAACGTGATTTCTATAAGGTACGCAATTTAAGAAGTACGCACTAAATTACTAAGGCCCCCCACAAAAATTTTCACAAATGGGGGATTTCCCTAAAGTGAAATTTTTTTCGTGAAATTTTTGAGATTGATAATAAAAATTTTTCACTTTTACTCCCAACCATTTTTTCTTAAAAACCTAACTACGCTTGGAGTCTAGTTAGTAAGCCTGACAGCCAAACCAGATAAAAGTGTGGTACTGAGCTCCAAGAAGTAGTTCGGTTTTGAGTTAAAGTGGTGGCGGACAGCTTTCGTTATTTGTGCATAAGTCCCTTCCGCTGCGAATTCCTCCTATCGGAGGAATTCTTGCTCACGGGACTTTTGCACAAATAACGAAAGCCGTCCTTTAGGCCGCGTCCTTATGCTGGTCGGCACCTAATTAGTTTTTTGTTTGATGTACGAGTAGTTACGCACGTTCTTTTAGTAAGTTATTTTTCTCTTATATACTTGTAAGTATCAAGATGTATGTTTGTATTAAAAACAACTGAATTACAGTAAAGTTTTATGTTTTATAGTATATAACATTGATGTAGTACTCCAAATGGTACAGTTTTGGAGTAGACAATCAATTTATTATTCTATATATAACACTTCACTTATTGTAATTTGGTTTACTAGTATCATTCTATTGTAGTTTGTCTCATAAATTTGCTAGTCGTACATATCAGTTAGTTTACCTATAAAAGTCTTCTATCTATTGCATATATTATAGTATCATTCTATTGCAATTCGAATTACCAAATTCATGTTACCAAGTCTCATAAATTGCAACTAAATTCTTAATTTAGTATTTAATTATACTTTAGACTAGCGGTTCTTAACGTTTTACCCATTATTGGAAAATAATTACTAAATTAATTCCAATTTACATTACTTCGGTGCCAGTTACTCTATTAATTACTTAAGGCTCTCAAATGATACAACAATAGTTCCAGTATCATTTGTTTGAGTTACACTAGTAGATTACTTACTGAGATTTAAGCGTCGTTAGGCTTGAAAGAGAAAAACAATGGTTGTGCAAAGTATGTTATTAATAATGGTACAATGCATTCTTAATGGTACAGAACCACATACTTTTGTAAGTAGTATATCTAAGGAACACTGAATGTGGAAGGTTTATGCCACTTAGACAGAAACTAAGCTAAAAATTTCCATTTACAAAAGTAAGTATTTTAGTCTTAAATTGTATAAATAAAGTTTGGACATCTTCTAAATTAGACACTTTCAAAATACCGTTTTTGTCCACAAATTTTCAGGTAATTTTGTAATATTTTTTGTTTTCACCTACTTACAATTATTACGTCATCACCCTGTAGTCTCATACAGTATAAACTCAGTAATTTTTACTTACACTTTAGTTGTATATGGATATTGTCTTTTTGATTGTAAACTATTAATTTTGTTTCAAATAAGACTAATTGTATGTACATAATAAGTAATGGATAAGGTGTATCTTAGTTAAACTAACAGATACAAACATATATGGCAATTAGCTCTTAAATATTATACTGCTGCGTATAAAAGAATCTAATTTTTAAACTACAATCAAATCTTAATAATACTTAATCATTACTTATCATATTGTTGCGCTGGTTTACATTAATATATGTGTTTAACTATAAATTTAAAACATTAAAATTCAAATAAAGATTCCATTTAGAGCCTTTATGAGTTTAAAGGTCTCTTTTAAATTTAACCATTATATATAACTTTATTTAACAATGTGTGTGTTAAAATAAATAAGTAGTGGTAGGTATAAGCTCTGTACTTTTGATAAATTAAATCAAATAACGTTACAACAACTAACTACCGTTCTAATTTGAGGTTATATTTGAGTTGTTTTAAATAACAATTTTCGTAGTGCCATTAAGCCAAGGTTTAAGTCTACAGGATTGTTAATGTATATTATATACAATGTTTTCTTATGTCTTATATCTAAGCATAAATTTGCTGTCAATTAATTTGAAAGACACTAGTATCTTTAGTTACGTATGTATGATTTTCATACTCTCTCTCTCTCTCTTGTAACATCTTACTGCAAGCTTCAGCAATTTTAAGCACAATAGAAAGACGCAAACTAGCTTTCGATAGCAACCGAGAGCTGCTTTTGTTTTCCAGTTTAAACTGCGGGCTCGACAAACACCTGTTGTTTGCTCAGGTCACGTGTCTTGTAATGTACCTCTCGAATCGTTGCATCAGTTAGCACGCAATAGTCATCTTTTACTTTTGTGCTTAAAGGATCAAAGTTAATTTATAGCCGATATATGCTCTCATTTCCTTCAGTTAAATTTAAAAAAGTATAGTAGTTCATATTGAGAATTAATATGTTTAACATTTCTTTTATAGTAACTCTCATTTTGAAAACCGTCGATTACTTAGTCAACGCTTAAACATTGTTCGTTTGAAATCTCTTGTTATTTCTCCAAATTTGCGTTGAAAATCTCTGAAAAGAAACAAAAATCACAAAACTGGGAAATTACCCACTGTTGATACAAGAAGCTTCTAGCAGCAGTTGACAATTGTGTTGAAATGTGATATTTTTCCAAATTATGGCAAGTAGAAGACTTAGTTGGTCAAACATATGCTCATCGGCTTTCAAGTGCAAAAACATACAAGTTTGAAAGGTATTAGAAAAACCAAATAGTTCAAATTCAAAGCTTTGAAGTTTTAAAGCTCCATTTTGCTTATTTTTCATCGTTTTAATAATTTTTTTGGTGTTTTTTAGCATGAAATTTTCCGCAAAGAACGATGGAAATGCTTATTTTTAATTATTGGCAAGTTTAAAATGAAAAAGAAAAAAATTCCATAAAAATGTTTTACTCGTTCAATTTTGTTGCATAAAAATTTGCATAAATTTAAATAACTACAATCTACTTAGAAGAAGACAACTTTTTTATAAAGTCTTTTAATTCAATTAGCTCTTTTACAGTTAATTAAACAATACTTACTTTGACTAACAGTTTCATTAGTACTTTTGTACGTGTTAATATAGTTTGTAAAGTTATACAACAAACTTATATTAAAAAATAATAAAATGATTTGTATAGTTTGTTGTTTTTAGTTTTAGTAATTAAGTTTTGTGGCTTTTAGACAAAGTGATCACAATTCTTATTAATTTTAAAAGTAAGTTTATGTTAATCTTACTTTATGTTTTGCTTCAATATTTCAAACACTAGTTGTTTGTAATGAAAAGTGTTGTATATGAAATATTTCATTGAAAAAAAAAAGTTAAAAAGTCTAGGATTTATGAAAAAATTGTGTGAAAAAAAGAAGTTACTGATCAGAAATTGAAAGGACAAAAAAGTGGGCGCTGGACAGCCTGCCTGTTTGATTTCGGCTGCCTGTCCTGCGTACCAAGTTCACATCCCTGTGGAATTACAATCTCCTTCTGAAAAAACGACCTAACAAGGTTTACAATCTAATGCACATCGCGCTAATGTTATTAAATTATAATATCCTAAACTATATATTTGCTTAATTTTTAGCTAGTTTAGATAAATTGATTTCGTACGCTAACAAAAAATGATTAATTTAAACTTTATACTTAAACGTTTAATAACTTTCTCTAACACATTTTGAATTTTTTTAAATATTCATTTTATTTATACTTAAAGTTTTTATATTACAAAAAGTTTGCTTTAAAGTCTGAAAACAGTAAAAGATATATAATCTAAAAAAATGTATTTTTACTCTCAAAATAAAAAATAATCAACTAAAATGTTTTAAAATAATACTCACCATTTTATTCAGCTTACAACATTAACTTTTGTTTAAATAAAAACTTTTTCTGCTCTGAGTTCGAAATATTGTTAAGCACAGGTTCGTCAGTATTTTACAAGTTACAAATTAACTTGGTTTAAACTATTTGCTCATCGGCCGATTTATTTAAAAAATTTATAAAAAAACTGTAGAAATCATTACAAAGTTTATGTTTCAAACCATGTTACAATATAAATTTACAAAATAAAAGCAATAACAAAATGTACTTGTTAATTTGTCAGCCTAAGTATAAATATTTACTGAAAACATTGTTTGTATTCCTTTAAAAATAAAATATGTTTTTTTTTTTGTGATAAATCTCGCGTAAAGAAGATTTTTGCCTTACCGGTCGCAGTTTTCAAAACCCCGGTTAACACTTCACTGAAAAACAAACTTAACACAAACTTAATTTTGAAGTACATTTGTAACTTTGTAAAACTTGTTTTACTTAAAAGTTGATGCACTCACCTGTTTGGTGGCAAAAACTTTGCATGCATGAAAATTACGTTTTTGATTTTTAAACAGAATTTTTTCCAAACTATGCTCTACTATCACTACGCATTTATTGATATTTTTAACTAGTGTTTTAGCAACTGAAGTTAAAAAACAGCAAAGAAAAACAGTTTATGCCGATATTATCAGTATCGTTAAGTTTTTCTTTCTAAACACGTTAAATGTTATATAAGTTTTGATTTTTAGTTAAAGCTCGTTTAGTCAGGCTGATATTTACTTCTATTTAAAACTGTATGTTGGTACTTATTAATATTTATTAAACTTTTAACTAAAACAGTACAAATAACGATTACACAAATTAAACAACAGATTGTTATTAATTTAAAGATGCTGTTGTTTTACTGTGTAATGTAATCATAGTTTAGTATTTTAATGTTTAAAAAAACACAACACTTTTCATTACAAACAACTAGTGTTTGAAATATTGAAGCAAAACATAAAGTAAGATTAACATAAACTTACTTTTAAAATTAATAAGAATTGTGATCACTTTGTCTAAAAGCCACAAAACTTAATTACTAAAACTAAAAACAACAAACTATACAAATCATTTTATTATTTTTTAATATAAGTTTGTTGTATAACTGTTTTGATACATCAGTGACATACTTGTTCTTTTATCACAAATAAACTTAAAATAATTCATTTAATTAAAGATCAGATTAAGTTGTCTTATAACTATTTCTACACATTTGTGCGATTCAAATACTACATAGAGTTAGGAAATTCAGAAGAATTTGATTTACAATGTTTTCCACTAATCACTGTACTTAGTATTTAGCAATGTATTTAGCAATGTATTTAGAATTGTGTGAAACATAATGCTGCTATATAAATCAAAGAATTAGAAACGATTATAAGTATCTGCTATTGATATTCTGTTTTGTTGAAATATGTATTTCAAAGAAAATTTTTGTAGTACATTATTAAAAAAATCCAAGTATTTATGTAGTCTGGTTTTAATATTTATTAACAATTTATATATTTTTATTTTTTTGATAACTATAAAATCAAGTAGTTGGTATAAATAAAAGTGCATTATTTTTTGTTGCTAAAGTGTCTAATACTCTTAAAGGAAATTTTTTAATTATTTAGTTTGTTCTATAGGTGTTAATCCCATAAACGTTTATAATAGATGAAAAGTTTTAGAAAAAATATCGCTATAGTGAGTATTCACAACTGTATTAATTATATATAAAACGTTTTACAAAGTAAATACAAATACTTTAAAAACATATACTATTCACCTATTTAGCAAAAGACTCTGTCAACCTAAAAACAGGACGTCTTACAAAATTATTAATTTTTAAATAAGCTACATAATAATATAAAACTGTTATAGATATTTTTTGACGAAAAATATGTTTTTATCAAAAGTATTAATTGGAATCGGAATACTTGTAGCATACAACTTTAGAGAAACCAGTAAGTATTTTACACTATTAGTTTATTTAGCTTGAACCTTTTATTTTTTAAAGCTACACAACACAAAGTTATCAAATTTTTACTAGAAATAAATAAAAACTACCTACATTTTTCAGGTTGTGCCATAACAGCTAGAAAAAGGGAACAATCTGATATGGGATTGTTTTATGGTTGTGCATTTCACGGGTTTGTAAAGAAAATATCATATGACACCAAAGCTGATTGGACCGTCAATGGTGTAAATGCAAAATATTTCGAAAACAATTTCAAAATTTTACACACAAACGACATGACCGGCACAGTTTTATATTCCTACTTACGAATATTAAATCCAGTTGCCTTAAGAGGACCTACTGAAATAAAGTGTTCATTTGGACGCAGTTATACTACATTTCAAATGAACAGTGAGAATTAATTTAGTATTATATATGCGGTGTTATAAATATAACAAATAATTTAGACAAGCCTAACTAGAACTTAATGTTAATTAAACTTTTAGTAAAACTACCGAAAGTTATAACTTAGCTGTACTGTTTTTTTACTATGAAAATGTTATTTAAAGCAAAACTTTACTAATTATTTGGATCACGTGTTTAACAGATACTTGCATGTATCGGTACAGCGACAATTAATGACGTCATGAGACAGAAAAGCAGCATAAAATACGATAAATTCATTTATATACCCTACTTTATTAATTCAACTAGATTAATGTTTCAGTTAAAACTATATAATTATTTAATCATTAAACAAAACAATGTTCCAAGTAGTTTAAGTTGCTCCTAACTTTCTATGACCTGATCATGCGTCGCACCTGACGTATTGAATCAAACATAAGCATTACGTTAACAGAAAAAAAACAACTTTAATATTTTCCAACTCCAGATGTTGTCGCTGGCAATCCTGTGAATTTTAGATTTCCAAAAGGTAAACTAAGAACAGATTGGATAAACAAATGTAACGAATGGCAAGGAACTTTATTCGGATGTGAAAATAGTAACTAGACTTTTTAATTATTTTGAACAACAAAAACTATTATTAACCATGCACGGCTAAATTAATTTTTTGTATGGTAATTTAAGTTTTATTTCTTTTTTTAACATTATAAAGTTTTATAAAGCATACGCTTTACTTAGCTTACTTTTTAGTTTTTATGAAATTTACTAATATTATTTTGAGTTATTTGAACTGTTCTAAATAGAAATAAATTGTGTATATAATAACAGGTACTTGTGAATGTGCTTTAAAAGGTAAGGCTATCTTTTGAATTATACCTTTCGTTAGTTTTAAACTTTATTTTTAGTAATTTTATGTTTTAAAGAGCAGCTCAGTAACTAACCTAACGAATTATTCAAACTTATTAAGCTTTGGAAATAATTGACACTACAAACGAAAAGCCAATAAGAAAGAACCCTTTTATTGCCTTCAAAATAGTGGATAAAACGTTGGCTACCGACAGAAAAGATTTGTACACGCAAAATTATCTCGCCTACGTTAACACAAATGATGATGAGAACCTTAATGATAGGTGGGGTAGCGAGTGGCAAACTGGAATGGAATTTTACTTGCAATCGAAAGGAAGTTCTATCAAGCCTAACGCCCTACACGATGTTGTTGTTAGTTTTTTGTATGAGGTTAAGTAAGAAAATACTTTGCTAAGTAATGATTATATTTTTATTATATACTTAATTAAATTAGATATTAATAACTTAGTTAACATGTTTAAATTAAATCAAATATACTTAACCGTTTCCGAGAATTTGAAATTTAACATTTTTTTAGAATTTTTATGTTAAACAAAGTAACGCTACACATTTAACTTAAACAATGTTATTCAGATTATATTAACATGTTTTTAAAGGTAAAAAATTAATTAAGAAATTGAATTAATTAAAAAGAAACTTTTTTGTAATCGAAATCGTTCAACAAAAGCTTTTTTTTAGTGTTGTATATCCTGCTGAAAATAAAAAGGTTTTTAAAGGTAAGACATTACGGACCGATGTGGAATAAAGAAACGTACGCCCCGAGCGGCCATTTTGTGGAAGATCATTTCAAACTGAGAACTTCAACGTTCGTTCCCGGCAAACCGACGATTTTTAATTGCGACCTAACAACCGGCAACATATTCCGATTCCATTTCGAATCAGTTGAACACACAAATTCTTTTGTTAGTCTTTTTTTATTGTAAATAAAAGCACTTTATTTTAAGTACAGAAATTAAGGTTATCTGTCCGCAAAAGGCATAACAACTATCAAAAAATAATAATTAGAAATATAAGACCTTCTTATTATTTTTCTATAACGTGTTGACATGGAGTTTTTATTACATGATGTTACATTGCACATGATATACTATTAAAGCATTTTTTCAGGTTCCAAAGCTGTATAAGAACGGTGTTATAGATCCTAATGCCGTTTTAAAGGGCGCTAGTGTTTTTGAACTCGAAATTAAAAAAATAAAAGTCAACGATATCTTCGGAATAAAAATTCATTCGGTTGAAGAAAAGTATAACAGTGTTTTTAGTAATTTTATAAAGATAGGATCATTTATTTATTCTGAAGGGTTAGATTTTTTTTACTTAAAAACAAATGTTAATATAAATTGTTTTAATTCCATTGAAAAGCAGAATTGTTTTACAGTAGTTTTAATTTAAAAAAAAAAAATTGAGTTAAATTATTACAAAATTACTTTTAATTTTTAGATGGTAACTATCTAATACTTAATATTTTGTCTAAATACTTTTTTAGAATTATAGCATATCATAACAATTTTAGTAAAAAATTCCATATTGATTTTTTATACATTTGTTATAAACTCCATTAAGACACCAATAAATGAATTTTGATTAAAGTTAATAAAGATTTTTTTTTAATTCACTAAGTTAAGCATGTATAATTAATACTATTTTTTCAGATCTCTTAAAATTCATTTCGCCGATTCTAATTATCAGTAATATAGTTAGCAGAAGTAGATTTGACAGTTAACAGCTACATACAATGTTCAGTTTTTAAAAATGCTACTCATATAAAACTTGTTTCTTGATAACATGCAAACATTGAGATAATTACAATTTTATAATGTGATGTTTTACTGTTGTGTGTTCATCTAACGTTTAAAATAACTTTTTTTACAGAATTTTCATTCAGTGTTATATATAAATACTCAGAATTTTTAAATGCATATACCTTTTTTTGTTCGTTTCTTTATGTAGAACAATTTTTTTGAAAATGAAAATGTAGTACATATATAGTTTAAGCTAACATTAACTGATTAGTAATTAACTTTTTTCTTGTTGATAAGTTTTTAAACTGTTTAAACTGTTGTTTATGTTAATTTAAAAATATACTGAAATTTTTTTCACGTTTTGTTTTAGCTGTATATTTATCTCAAGTTTAGTTTTATGCATATACTAAGGTATATTTTGTAAACAGTAAACTGTTTTACAATGATTTATCAAATCATGTTTAACATTTATAAGGTTTTAAACAGTTTATAATCAAGTACAACAATAATTTGAACTCAATCACTTCTATTTGTTTATGTGTTACTAAAAACTTCTATTATATTTTATAAATACCAACCTAAAAAATACTAAAAAAAGTTACCAGCTGACAGCTTTTAATACTTAACCTAGAATTTAATTGCTGATCTTATGTATAAGTCGTGTCCAATAAAGCAGTTCTAGCAAATTTTTTTAAATTTAATATTCAAACTAGATATATGAACATCTTTGTGTATTGACAGATGTTTACAAGCCATATTTCTAACTAAGCTTAATTTGATATAGTAACAGTTTTTAGTATCAAATAGTATCAAGTTAAAAACTAAACTAGTTTGTTAATAACTTTTAGCAAATATAATGCAAATTATTTGAAGTATTATTTACTTCTGAATAACTAAAAGTTTAACTATTGAGTCGTAGAGCATTAGAAAAACTAAATTAAAATAAGTTGTGTAACTTTCCTTAAATTATTTAAAGTCAAAAATGGTATTTACAGAAAACAAAAATCTTCTTATAGTATATGTAAATTGTTTTTTTTTGTGTTTTGAAACAATATATTTATTTATTTTATTTTAGATTATTAATCTATGCATTAAGTTTGTCAATTTTAATAAATTGATTTATAAAAGGTAATTTTTTTCGCATTTAGTCTATAATCTTTTTTCATAATAGTTAACCATTATATAACATTTCAATTACATAAGTATGTAAATTTGATATAAGAGTAAAAAAGTAAAAAGAAATTCACTTTTTTATGTAAAACTGTATTTGAATAATTATGTAAGAAAATAAGGCAATAAAAATAACCTTTTTAATAATTTATAGACTGCTGGTCAGTTTATTGTCTTTGTCAACTAGTTCCTTGTCAATAGTACTTCATTATGCTGTTTCTAAATTTATTTATCACTGAATACTTACAATTTTTGAATTTATTTGTAATCAAGTTTGAACGTTCATTTTTTATATTAGTGTTTCGGTGACAAAAAATATCAAACTACTTAGATAAGGAAGTTGGATATGTTTGGATTATGTAAGGATGTCGGATAACTGTACTTAATAGTAAATAACGGTCAGGAAAAGAAAATTAAGTCCGAAAACAACTCCATCTCTTAAGGAAAAAAAAAATATTTATTTCAAATTATATCAAAGAATTTTAGTTGAATATTAAATAATTTAATTAAATCAAACTTTTTCTACAAATATTTTTAATGATGACACAACAATAAAACTTCTAAAATAAGAAATAAATATTAGAAGAGTTAAAAATTTATATACCTAATAAAAATCCTTGCAATTTGAGAAAACATGTAGATTTGTTTAGCAAATTTTACTATCACTGTTTTAACTGCAGTCTGTTTTTTTTTTAAACTGACATGTTTCATTAATCATACATAAACTATTTCATAATCAATTTTTTGTATGGAAGTTTATTATCCAGGTTTTAAGTAAAATGACTTTAATAAAAGAAGAATTTCTATGAATATATAGAAGCAGATCAATCAAAGTAATTAGTCAATATTTTTAGTATACAAAATAGTAGTTTTGAAGTATCTTTTAAGAAAAAACTATATAGCTTTTAAGTGGAAAGTAAACAAAAAGTTACGTAATTTTCCATACAATAACAAAATTTGAAAGGCTATAAAAAATTTACAGTAAACTAATAAAAGTTGTTAAATATAATTTCTGATAATGTTTTTAAAATACAATGGTTTCATATAAATGAATATCTAGTTTAGTTAATCTGAAAATAGAATCTGATTTTTTGAAATTGCTATTTGATATAATGATTAATTTTTACGAATAAACACTAGTCAATTTTAACAAACTGGTTAGTGACGATTATTGATAAAAATATACTTATATTTTGTTAGGGCTTTTCTATATGAAAAGTAAAAGTGCAAATTATATTTATGAGTCAATCAATTCAGTAGCCATCTTACAGTAGTCAATCATACAATTTCATTCATTTTTAGACAATAAGCAATTTATATAAACATTTAGTTGTTATTTAACCTATATAAGTTAAAACCATTGCCATTAAGATGTTATATTATTGTTTAACTAACGAATTACAAAAAATATAAACAACTATTAATAGCTTTCAAACTTGTGCCTACAAGTAGGACATGTGTCATGTTTTTTAAACCAATCATCAACACAAGTTTGGCAAAAATAATGGTCAACATGACAGTCCAGGCGAACCATCTTCCTTCCGACTTCCAAGTCATCGAGACAAACGGCACACTGTTGGCCCACCATTGATTCGTAAGCTTCAAAATGCTGAAACTTTCCAACTCGCTCGGCTGTCAGACCTTGCATCGGCGCGTTTCGAGGCCTAAATGGGTTTGGCAGCCTCAGTTCGCGCATGCGCTCATAGTCTAACTCCCATTCCCGATCAAAATCCTGTTGGTCGACATCTCGGAACAGTTGTCGCAATTGCAAACGTCTCTCGTTTTGTTGGTTGCCGTCGGCGCGTTCATCTGCCATTTTCATAAAGCTTTTGTTCAGATGTTTCTATAACCAGAAAAAATTTTTTTTAACAACTAAATGTTTGATCATAATTTTTTTTTTTATTACGTTTGCCCCAAACAAAACAGAAAGTAAACCATACTAATGATACTTAACATTAGCAATGAGAAAAAAACGTTTTGTAAAGATATCAGTTGTGCAAAAAGAACTCAACCTAAAAATTTTAGAATGGAATCGATGATGATAAGTAAAACTATTAAACTGTAAAAACTTTTTAGCACTTGATACTCAAAAACTAAGGAATTAGAAATAGATTTGAAAACGTCTTAAATATTTTGTACTTTATAATACTTACCTGAATGTTTTGAAAATTTAGAATACTTGTATGGCTTATAATTAACCAATTTTTAATCTTTAGCCAATACTTTTTAAATGAGTAATTAAGTTTTAACCGACATGAGTTAGATTGAGCACATGTTTACTGTTTTAACTTCTAACTCTCATCATGCAAATAGATACAAGTTTGAAAGGTATTTGAAACAACCAAGTATTGCAAAATCAAAGCTTTGAATTTTTAAAGCTCCATTTTGCTTATTTTTCATCGTTTAAAATTTTTTTTGGGGTTTTTTAGCATGAAATTTTCTGCCAGAAACGATGGAAGTGTTTATTTTTAAGTATTGGTAAGTTAAAAAAAAAAAGAAAAAAAATATATACTGGTTTGTTATCATTCAATTTTGTTGTTTAAAAATTTGCATATTTTCAATGATATTGTAATTTGCTTTAAATTGAACAATAGAAAGTTCTCAAGTTAAGTAGCTTTAAGGAGACCATTGTATTTTGTTTCCACATTTTATTATAATAAAAACAATTTTTCACTCCTATATTGAGATATAAGAGTTGTTAAAAATAAATCGAAAAAGTTTAAGAATAAATAAATGCAAGCTGTATATAAATAACTACATTGTAATAAGTAAAACAAAATGAAAGTATTGAAACACATATGGTTTTTATAAAGTTATGTTTAAAACTAAAATTTGTTACTATAACTGGATTATTTTATACTGTGAAGTATAACATGTAAGAGTCAAAATAGGTTATATAAAACTAATTAAAGTTTTAATGAACACACTTGGTATTTATTTAAAAGCTCTACTTTTATTTGTATAGTATATCAATATGATTTGTTCTTTAACATTTTTTTAAATATGTTTAACTTTTTATATTGGCTTCATTAGTTGTTTGTTATGTGTTAAACATAGTTTGTAAAGTTAAGCTAAGCCTTAATATCTTCATTAAAGTTTATTAAGGTTTTTATTCCAAAGGATCTCATATAAATTGGAGTGAAGCATTGATTTAAATTTAAATAAACAAACCAATAAGATTGTATAGTAAGTACATATACTACTAAACTTAAGTTTTTAATCTGAAGTTTGTTGCTATTATATAAAATAAAGTTCACATTGAATCAATTAGGTTCTCTTATAGAGATTTAGTTTAAGCAACTACTGAAAAGTTAAAAGTACAAACATTAACAATTAAACTGAAAAAAAGTGTTAAAAGTTAAAAGAAGTTAAAATTATAGCAGAAATATTTGTTATTAACATAGTTCGAATACTAGTATCTGCTAATTGTTTGTAACTTAAAACATGCAAAAACATACAAGTTTGAAAGATGTTTGAAAAACTAGTTGGTGTAAATTCAAAGCCATGAAGTTTTAAAGCTGTATTTTGCTTATTTTTCATCATTTTTCTAAAGTGTTTGGTGTTTTTTGAAGCAGAATTTTGTGCTGAAAGCGATGGTAAAATTTATTTTTGAAAAAAACAAGGTTTAAAAAAGTTAGAGCCAAAAGTTGAAAATTAGCTTAAAGTTGTCAAAGCGAGAGAAGAGAGAACTCGTGAATGTCACCAATTGAATTTTTTGCACTAAGTATTTATTTGTTACGTAATTATACAAAAATTCTGTTTGCAGAAATTTCTAAAAATTTGCAATTCATTTTAGAAAAGTTTTCTTGGAAGTAGTAGGTCATCAAATTTTTACTTTAACTTTCTTTACATATGCATTTTTAGAGTTTACCTTTTCTATGTTTCTTTTAGTAACAGAAGGTACTTAAAGTACAAGCACATACAATTCAAAACCAATGACATGGTATGAAAAAAATCAATAAAAATTAAAACTTGAACTGTTTATGCTTGAATAAAAAACAAATCTACATCATCTGCATGTTTTGAAAGTGATTTAAATCAACAGTGTTCTACTTTATTGTGACAATCATGTGTTTTATTATCTTTTTGTTCCCAACTTCAAAGTAAAGTCTTCATCTGCATGTTGTCAAAGTGATTTAAATCAACAGTCTTCTATCTTATTGTGACAATCATGTGTTTTATTATCTTTTTGTTCCCAACTACAAAGTAAAGTCTTCACCTGTATGTTGACAGATTGTCTTAAATCAACAGTGTATTAATTTGTTGTGATAATCATGTATTTTATTATCTTTTTGTTCACAATTTAAAGAAAAGTCTTATACCTGTATGTTTAAAAAGTGTCTTAAATCAATAGCCTTTTACTCTATGCCAATGGCTGATTTACTTTATGTTCTTAAACTCACTCAAAAGTCTTATGTTGAGCAGAAACAAGTTGGGCATCTTTATTTAAATGCTAGATCAATCATCTTTCTAATTCCTAATCAATCCTCAAGACTGCTAACCATTTTGGTGAACCAAGTCAGTTCCTGGACTATTGCAGCTCTTAGTGAGGTTAGTTTTTTATTTAATTAAGATAGATAAATGTCATGCAAGGTTATGTTTCAGGGTTGCTAAGCACTTAAGTAGTACCCAGGTGTTTTCTCAAATTTAAATACTTAAAAATTACTTATTTAGTTAATTTTTGTTTTTGTAAACATAGAACATCATTAATATAATTTAGTGCTAAAACTCAATTGATATCAAGTAAATGTAAAGTACATAATGCATTAACAGCTTTTGCTGCTTAGTTTCTAATTATATATAAATTAAGCTGAGTTTTACAAGAGTACAGTACTTGAATGAAAGACTGGTATTCATATTTTTATTATTTTTTTAAGTAAATGTTTTGTTATTATGTTTTTATCCACTAAGCAATTAAGGCTATTGTGTAAAATGTAGGAGTTCCATATTTTATTACATATAAGCATATGAGAACACAAACATCATTTAAAAAGCTTGATCAACTGACTGATGTTTAATTTGTGTTTTTGTATGTTTATATAACTAAGTTAGAACAAAGTCTGGTTTGTTTCAGTTACTTGTAGTTATCATAATTATAAGTGATAACAAAATTCAAAGTTTAAATATTATAAGATTGATAATCATTAAGTGGTTATTGTAGTTGATAGAGTTGTGATAAACAAACTGTAACTATCTGAAAAACACCAGACTGTTGTCTAACTGTATATGATGTTTATTAAAAGACTATGTTGTATATACATGTTAAACTTAATTTTCTGGAATATAAATAATATTTCAAAATAGTCTTTGTCAGGATTTTTTTTGTTACATAATGAAATAGTGTATCATAAGTATTTGTTTCATCTTCAACTTGATACTATGTGTAGCATTAAACCATATGGTTTGTGTTAGTTTCATCTAAATCAATTTTAGTTAATGAAATGCTATATAAAACAAATACCTATGATATACTACTAGACAGTGTCACCTTAAAAATTCTAATCAAATAAAAATTAATTATAGTTATTTTTTGATATAATATACAAGCATGTTAGCTATATTCTCTTATCAAAAGCTGTTCAAATCATAACAATAAATGTTTTAAGAATTATGTAGTTATAATTGATAATGCTAAATTAGATTAGAGTCTGGTTTGTTACTTGTAGTGGTTATAAAGAGTATTTAAAAGGTTATAAATGAGAAAAATATTAAATTAATAATTAGAAACAATTGTTGATAACCCTTTACTGTTTAACAGAATTATGACAAATAAACTGTGACTAGCTGACAAAACCAGAATTTTATCTGACTACATATGATTGTTATATAGACATGCTAGACTTTTTTTTTAAACACTATCAAAATTTTCAACGTAGCCTTTGTCTGGAATTTCTATTGTGACATTATAAATTAACATAGGTGTTTATTTTATCTCAAACTTGATACTATGTACTGTGCAGCATTATTTCCAAGTGTTTACTGGTAGTTTCATCATTTATACTAGTTGTTAGTGTGACAATAAAGACTCTAAACAAAGACTATTTTGATGATTAGTAAAAGTCAGTTTCTTATATAGTATATAAGCATGTTAACTACTTTATTTAAATAAACTGTGTCAAAAACTGTTTAAAAAATAAAATCACTAATATTCCTTTCGGATTTTACATAACATTGTGTAGTAACTCAAGTGGTACTCTGTTTTATTGGTTAAACAATATAGTTTTTGACAGTGGTTGTTTAAATATAAATATGTTACTAACTAGATAAGGTAAGTTAAGCCATATTTTAAGTGGGTCGGCTGCAGTTGTAAGGCTTTGTATATGTTTTCACACATAACATTATGAGGTGAAGTGATAATACAGCATAGTATTAAGAACAGTTACCAAAATACATAAAAATAAAAAGAACAACAAGTTTTGTTACTTCAAAGTTAAAATCAAAAAAATTTGTAATATATTAGCCAATCAGAAGCGACGTTATAACTGCATCCGGACCTTAGAACTACTTAAGATGCAAGTAGTTAACAAGTTTTGAACAAAAAATAATTTGTTATTCACATGAAGTAGTATGGTTTAGTTTGTAACAATGTATTAACGTGATTTCTATAAGGTACGCAATTTAAGAAGTACGCACTAAATTACTAAGGCCCCCCACAAAAATTTTCACAAATGGGGGATTTCCCTAAAGTGAAATTTTTTTCGTGAAATTTTTGAGATTGATAATAAAAATTTTTCACTTTTACTCCCAACCATTTTTTCTTAAAAACCTAACTACGCTTGGAGTCTAGTTAGTAAGCCTGACAGCCAAACCAGATAAAAGTGTGGTACTGAGCTCCAAGAAGTAGTTCGGTTTTGAGTTAAAGTGGTGGCGGACAGCTTTCGTTATTTGTGCATAAGTCCCTTCCGCTGCGAATTCCTCCTATCGGAGGAATTCTTGCTCACGGGACTTTTGCACAAATAACGAAAGCCGTCCTTTAGGCCGCGTCCTTATGCTGGTCGGCACCTAATTAGTTTTTTGTTTGATGTACGAGTAGTTACGCACGTTCTTTTAGTAAGTTATTTTTCTCTTATATACTTGTAAGTATCAAGATGTATGTTTGTATTAAAAACAACTGAATTACAGTAAAGTTTTATGTTTTATAGTATATAACATTGATGTAGTACTCCAAATGGTACAGTTTTGGAGTAGACAATCAATTTATTATTCTATATATAACACTTCACTTATTGTAATTTGGTTTACTAGTATCATTCTATTGTAGTTTGTCTCATAAATTTGCTAGTCGTACATATCAGTTAGTTTACCTATAAAAGTCTTCTATCTATTGCATATATTATAGTATCATTCTATTGCAATTCGAATTACCAAATTCATGTTACCAAGTCTCATAAATTGCAACTAAATTCTTAATTTAGTATTTAATTATACTTTAGACTAGCGGTTCTTAACGTTTTACCCATTATTGGAAAATAATTACTAAATTAATTCCAATTTACATTACTTCGGTGCCAGTTACTCTATTAATTACTTAAGGCTCTCAAATGATACAACAATAGTTCCAGTATCATTTGTTTGAGTTACACTAGTAGATTACTTACTGAGATTTAAGCGTCGTTAGGCTTGAAAGAGAAAAACAATGGTTGTGCAAAGTATGTTATTAATAATGGTACAATGCATTCTTAATGGTACAGAACCACATACTTTTGTAAGTAGTATATCTAAGGAACACTGAATGTGGAAGGTTTATGCCACTTAGACAGAAACTAAGCTAAAAATTTCCATTTACAAAAGTAAGTATTTTAGTCTTAAATTGTATAAATAAAGTTTGGACATCTTCTAAATTAGACACTTTCAAAATACCGTTTTTGTCCACAAATTTTCAGGTAATTTTGTAATATTTTTTGTTTTCACCTACTTACAATTATTACGTCATCACCCTGTAGTCTCATACAGTATAAACTCAGTAATTTTTACTTACACTTTAGTTGTATATGGATATTGTCTTTTTGATTGTAAACTATTAATTTTGTTTCAAATAAGACTAATTGTATGTACATAATAAGTAATGGATAAGGTGTATCTTAGTTAAACTAACAGATACAAACATATATGGCAATTAGCTCTTAAATATTATACTGCTGCGTATAAAAGAATCTAATTTTTAAACTACAATCAAATCTTAATAATACTTAATCATTACTTATCATATTGTTGCGCTGGTTTACATTAATATATGTGTTTAACTATAAATTTAAAACATTAAAATTCAAATAAAGATTCCATTTAGAGCCTTTATGAGTTTAAAGGTCTCTTTTAAATTTAACCATTATATATAACTTTATTTAACAATGTGTGTGTTAAAATAAATAAGTAGTGGTAGGTATAAGCTCTGTACTTTTGATAAATTAAATCAAATAACGTTACAACAACTAACTACCGTTCTAATTTGAGGTTATATTTGAGTTGTTTTAAATAACAATTTTCGTAGTGCCATTAAGCCAAGGTTTAAGTCTACAGGATTGTTAATGTATATTATATACAATGTTTTCTTATGTCTTATATCTAAGCATAAATTTGCTGTCAATTAATTTGAAAGACACTAGTATCTTTAGTTACGTATGTATGATTTTCATACTCTCTCTCTCTCTCTTGTAACATCTTACTGCAAGCTTCAGCAATTTTAAGCACAATAGAAAGACGCAAACTAGCTTTCGATAGCAACCGAGAGCTGCTTTTGTTTTCCAGTTTAAACTGCGGGCTCGACAAACACCTGTTGTTTGCTCAGGTCACGTGTCTTGTAATGTACCTCTCGAATCGTTGCATCAGTTAGCACGCAATAGTCATCTTTTACTTTTGTGCTTAAAGGATCAAAGTTAATTTATAGCCGATATATGCTCTCATTTCCTTCAGTTAAATTTAAAAAAGTATAGTAGTTCATATTGAGAATTAATATGTTTAACATTTCTTTTATAGTAACTCTCATTTTGAAAACCGTCGATTACTTAGTCAACGCTTAAACATTGTTCGTTTGAAATCTCTTGTTATTTCTCCAAATTTGCGTTGAAAATCTCTGAAAAGAAACAAAAATCACAAAACTGGGAAATTACCCACTGTTGATACAAGAAGCTTCTAGCAGCAGTTGACAATTGTGTTGAAATGTGATATTTTTCCAAATTATGGCAAGTAGAAGACTTAGTTGGTCAAACATATGCTCATCGGCTTTCAAGTGCAAAAACATACAAGTTTGAAAGGTATTAGAAAAACCAAATAGTTCAAATTCAAAGCTTTGAAGTTTTAAAGCTCCATTTTGCTTATTTTTCATCGTTTTAATAATTTTTTTGGTGTTTTTTAGCATGAAATTTTCCGCAAAGAACGATGGAAATGCTTATTTTTAATTATTGGCAAGTTTAAAATGAAAAAGAAAAAAATTCCATAAAAATGTTTTACTCGTTCAATTTTGTTGCATAAAAATTTGCATAAATTTAAATAACTACAATCTACTTAGAAGAAGACAACTTTTTTATAAAGTCTTTTAATTCAATTAGCTCTTTTACAGTTAATTAAACAATACTTACTTTGACTAACAGTTTCATTAGTACTTTTGTACGTGTTAATATAGTTTGTAAAGTTATACAACAAACTTATATTAAAAAATAATAAAATGATTTGTATAGTTTGTTGTTTTTAGTTTTAGTAATTAAGTTTTGTGGCTTTTAGACAAAGTGATCACAATTCTTATTAATTTTAAAAGTAAGTTTATGTTAATCTTACTTTATGTTTTGCTTCAATATTTCAAACACTAGTTGTTTGTAATGAAAAGTGTTGTATATGAAATATTTCATTGAAAAAAAAAAGTTAAAAAGTCTAGGATTTATGAAAAAATTGTGTGAAAAAAAGAAGTTACTGATCAGAAATTGAAAGGACAAAAAAGTGGGCGCTGGACAGCCTGCCTGTTTGATTTCGGCTGCCTGTCCTGCGTACCAAGTTCACATCCCTGTGGAATTACAATCTCCTTCTGAAAAAACGACCTAACAAGGTTTACAATCTAATGCACATCGCGCTAATGTTATTAAATTATAATATCCTAAACTATATATTTGCTTAATTTTTAGCTAGTTTAGATAAATTGATTTCGTACAAAAAATGATTAATTTAAACTTTATACTTAAACGTTTAATAACTTTCTCTAACACATTTTGAATTTTTTTAAATATTCATTTTATTTATACTTAAAGTTTTTATATTACAAAAAGTTTGCTTTAAAGTCTGAAAACAGTAAAAGATATATAATCTAAAAAAATGTATTTTTACTCTCAAAATAAAAAATAATCAACTAAAATGTTTTAAAATAATACTCACCATTTTATTCAGCTTACAACATTAACTTTTGTTTAAATAAAAACTTTTTCTGCTCTGAGTTCGAAATATTGTTAAGCACAGGTTCGTCAGTATTTTACAAGTTACAAATTAACTTGGTTTAAACTATTTGCTCATCGGCCGATTTATTTAAAAAATTTATAAAAAAACTGTAGAAATCATTACAAAGTTTATGTTTCAAACCATGTTACAATATAAATTTACAAAATAAAAGCAATAACAAAATGTACTTGTTAATTTGTCAGCCTAAGTATAAATATTTACTGAAAACATTGTTTGTATTCCTTTAAAAATAAAATATGTTTTTTTTTTTGTGATAAATCTCGCGTAAAGAAGATTTTTGCCTTACCGGTCGCAGTTTTCAAAACCCCGGTTAACACTTCACTGAAAAACAAACTTAACACAAACTTAATTTTGAAGTACATTTGTAACTTTGTAAAACTTGTTTTACTTAAAAGTTGATGCACTCACCTGTTTGGTGGCAAAAACTTTGCATGCATGAAAATTACGTTTTTGATTTTTAAACAGAATTTTTTCCAAACTATGCTCTACTATCACTACGCATTTATTGATATTTTTAACTAGTGTTTTAGCAACTGAAGTTAAAAAACAGCAAAGAAAAACAGTTTATGCCGATATTATCAGTATCGTTAAGTTTTTCTTTCTAAACACGTTAAATGTTATATAAGTTTTGATTTTTAGTTAAAGCTCGTTTAGTCAGGCTGATATTTACTTCTATTTAAAACTGTATGTTGGTATTTATTAATATTTATTAAACTTTTAACTAAAACAGTACAAATAACGATTACACAAATTAAACAACAGATTGTTATTAATTTAAAGATGCTGTTGTTTTACTGTGTAATGTAATCATAGTTTAGTATTTTAATGTTTAAAAAAACACAACACTTTTCATTACAAACAACTAGTGTTTGAAATATTGAAGCAAAACATAAAGTAAGATTAACATAAACTTACTTTTAAAATTAATAAGAATTGTGATCACTTTGTCTAAAAGCCACAAAACTTAATTACTAAAACTAAAAACAACAAACTATACAAATCATTTTATTATTTTTTAATATAAGTTTGTTGTATAACTGTTTTGATACATCAGTGACATACTTGTTCTTTTATCACAAATAAACTTAAAATAATTCATTTAATTAAAGATCAGATTAAGTTGTCTTATAACTATTTCTACACATTTGTGCGATTCAAATACTACATAGAGTTAGGAAATTCAGAAGAATTTGATTTACAATGTTTTCCACTAATCACTGTACTTAGTATTTAGCAATGTATTTAGCAATGTATTTAGAATTGTGTGAAACATAATGCTGCTATATAAATCAAAGAATTAGAAACGATTATAAGTATCTGCTATTGATATTCTGTTTTGTTGAAATATGTATTTCAAAGAAAATTTTTGTAGTACATTATTAAAAAAATCCAAGTATTTATGTAGTCTGGTTTTAATATTTATTAACAATTTATATATTTTTATTTTTTTGATAACTATAAAATCAAGTAGTTGGTATAAATAAAAGTGCATTATTTTTTGTTGCTAAAGTGTCTAATACTCTTAAAGGAAATTTTTTAATTATTTAGTTTGTTCTATAGGTGTTAATCCCATAAACGTTTATAATAGATGAAAAGTTTTAGAAAAAATATCGCTATAGTGAGTATTCACAACTGTATTAATTATATATAAAACGTTTTACAAAGTAAATACAAATACTTTAAAAACATATACTATTCACCTATTTAGCAAAAGACTCTGTCAACCTAAAAACAGGACGTCTTACAAAATTATTAATTTTTAAATAAGCTACATAATAATATAAAACTGTTATAGATATTTTTTGACGAAAAATATGTTTTTATCAAAAGTATTAATTGGAATCGGAATACTTGTAGCATACAACTTTAGAGAAACCAGTAAGTATTTTACACTATTAGTTTATTTAGCTTGAACCTTTTATTTTTTAAAGCTACACAACACAAAGTTATCAAATTTTTACTAGAAATAAATAAAAACTACCTACATTTTTCAGGTTGTGCCATAACAGCTAGAAAAAGGGAACAATCTGATATGGGATTGTTTTATGGTTGTGCATTTCACGGGTTTGTAAAGAAAATATCATATGACACCAAAGCTGATTGGACCGTCAATGGTGTAAATGCAAAATATTTCGAAAACAATTTCAAAATTTTACACACAAACGACATGACCGGCACAGTTTTATATTCCTACTTACGAATATTAAATCCAGTTGCCTTAAGAGGACCTACTGAAATAAAGTGTTCATTTGGACGCAGTTATACTACATTTCAAATGAACAGTGAGAATTAATTTAGTATTATATATGCGGTGTTATAAATATAACAAATAATTTAGACAAGCCTAACTAGAACTTAATGTTAATTAAACTTTTAGTAAAACTACCGAAAGTTATAACTTAGCTGTACTGTTTTTTTTACTATGAAAATGTTATTTAAAGCAAAACTTTACTAATTATTTGGATCACGTGTTTAACAGATACTTGCATGTATCGGTACAGCGACAATTAATGACGTCATGAGACAGAAAAGCAGCATAAAATACGATAAATTCATTTATATACCCTACTTTATTAATTCAACTAGATTAATGTTTCAGTTAAAACTATATAATTATTTAATCATTAAACAAAACAATGTTCCAAGTAGTTTAAGTTGCTCCTAACTTTCTATGACCTGATCATGCGTCGCACCTGACGTATTGAATCAAACATAAGCATTACGTTAACAGAAAAAAAACAACTTTAATATTTTCCAACTCCAGATGTTGTCGCTGGCAATCCTGTGAATTTTAGATTTCCAAAAGGTAAACTAAGAACAGATTGGATAAACAAATGTAACGAATGGCAAGGAACTTTATTCGGATGTGAAAATAGTAACTAGACTTTTTAATTATTTTGAACAACAAAAACTATTATTAACCATGCACGGCTAAATTAATTTTTTGTATGGTAATTTAAGTTTTATTTCTTTTTTTAACATTATAAAGTTTTATAAAGCATACGCTTTACTTAGCTTACTTTTTAGTTTTTATGAAATTTACTAATATTATTTTGAGTTATTTGAACTGTTCTAAATAGAAATAAATTGTGTATATAATAACAGGTACTTGTGAATGTGCTTTAAAAGGTAAGGCTATCTTTTGAATTATACCTTTCGTTAGTTTTAAACTTTATTTTTAGTAATTTTATGTTTTAAAGAGCAGCTCAGTAACTAACCTAACGAATTATTCAAACTTATTAAGCTTTGGAAATAATTGACACTACAAACGAAAAGCCAATAAGAAAGAACCCTTTTATTGCCTTCAAAATAGTGGATAAAACGTTGGCTACCGACAGAAAAGATTTGTACACGCAAAATTATCTCGCCTACGTTAACACAAATGATGATGAGAACCTTAATGATAGGTGGGGTAGCGAGTGGCAAACTGGAATGGAATTTTACTTGCAATCGAAAGGAAGTTCTATCAAGCCTAACGCCCTACACGATGTTGTTGTTAGTTTTTTGTATGAGGTTAAGTAAGAAAATACTTTGCTAAGTAATGATTATATTTTTATTATATACTTAATTAAATTAGATATTAATAACTTAGTTAACATGTTTAAATTAAATCAAATATACTTAACCGTTTCCGAGAATTTGAAATTTAACATTTTTTTAGAATTTTTATGTTAAACAAAGTAACGCTACACATTTAACTTAAACAATGTTATTCAGATTATATTAACATGTTTTTAAAGGTAAAAAATTAATTAAGAAATTGAATTAATTAAAAAGAAACTTTTTTGTAATCGAAATCGTTCAACAAAAGCTTTTTTTTAGTGTTGTATATCCTGCTGAAAATAAAAAGGTTTTTAAAGGTAAGACATTACGGACCGATGTGGAATAAAGAAACGTACGCCCCGAGCGGCCATTTTGTGGAAGATCATTTCAAACTGAGAACTTCAACGTTCGTTCCCGGCAAACCGACGATTTTTAATTGCGACCTAACAACCGGCAACATATTCCGATTCCATTTCGAATCAGTTGAACACACAAATTCTTTTGTTAGTCTTTTTTTATTGTAAATAAAAGCACTTTATTTTAAGTACAGA
>NW_028139940.1:0-39350 GCF_965202585.1 Thalia democratica | reverse complement strand
ACAAATTGTCAAATTCCAAGCTTTTCCGGGATTTTTTGGCAACACTTATATGTATACAATTAATATAAATAATAATTCAAATTATATCAGCTGCAAGACTTAAAATCTAAAATATATTTTAATTTAAACCAACACTGTGCATTGAACAAAACATACATCGTAAATTTAACTTACTGCTCCTTAAAGCAAAGAAGTCAGTCCGAGTAACCAAAACTAGCCTGATATTTTAGCATACAAAAAGCAATTCAAGCCAAAAACTGAAAAATGACTAAACTGGATTGAGATTTGAAGTTTTCAAATAGTCATAGTCTGAGTGTGGCAACTTTTATTTGTTTGTTTGATCGAACTTGAACTATTTTGATTAAAAATGTACAGATTTAATAAACTAACATTTCTCAATCTATTTTGTATTAAATAGGTAGTTCCAAAAAACAGCAAGTGTTTATATTAGTATGCAACGCATAAAGTTAACTTATTTTGCCAAAAAACGTTGTTTGAAAACTAAAAAGTATACCTAACAAAAAGTTTTTTAACTTATGTCATACATTTTGTTTTAAATGTGTTTGTACGAACTTAGATATTACATGTAGAAACATTAATAGGAGAAATTTATGCAAAAACTAAATTTTATCTCGTTAAGTATTAAATAAATGTGGTTTAAAATATGAGCATCTTTGTTCATTGGTGTGCATAGGAACTAATTTAAAATGCAAAGAAAACTTCTAAAAAGTCAAAGGTGTCAAAACCAAAATGAAATTTACCTTATTCCTTATTATTATTACTGTTATTTCAAATGTTTTTGTGCACACTAGAATATAACATTTAGTAATAAAACATCTGTAATAAAAACTTAGGTATAAAAAACGAGTAAAAAAAACTAAGCTGTAAAAAAATGACATTTAAGTTAATTACTGTGCATTACTTTTGTACAAAACAGAAAACATTTGCATTTAGTTTTTACCAAGTAGGTATTATATAACTAGTTTACTATTTTAAAGCACTTTTTACACACTTTTTTCAGAAAATAATTTGCTGTTGTAAGAAGAAAGTTATTATGAAATTGAGAAAAAATACCTGGTGGAATGCTAACCTGACTTTTTCACATTTTTAAGCTAAATCAGTAAAGTCTTTTAATTGTCTTAAAATGTTATACAGGAACTTAAAACAAAATTAATCAAACAAATTTAACTTAAAATATATTTTTGCTCAACGGGCCACTTTTACATGCCCGCGGGCCGCAAAATTTTCTTTCGCGGGCCGCATTCCATTCAAAAAATAACGTGCTCGTGGGCCAGAGATTTACCCTTTACGGGCCGCATTTGGCCCGCGGGCCGCAGTTTGCCGACCCTTGCCTTAGACCATCCATGTGCATCAACCAAAATTAATAAATACGGAGCAAATAAGTTTACTATGGTAAGTGCATTAGCTGTTATGGATAGAAGCCGATCATTTTTAACCCGCGATAATTTCTAATCCGATCATTTCTACCCCAATTATTTCTAACTCGATCACTTCTAACCCGATCATTTCTAATCCGATCATCTCTACCCCAATTATTTCTAACTCGATTACTTCTAACCCGACCATTTCTAACCCAATCACTTCTTACCCGATCACTTCTAAACCCGATCACTTCTAAGCCGATCTTTTCTAACCCGATCATTTCTAAGTCGATTATTTCTAACTCAATCAGTAAATTTATTTTGATGTTTAGATTTCTTAATCAGAATTTATTTTCAAAACAAACAAAACTATATAAAATGTTCTTTTATTGAAGTATAAGTTTTCTGTCATTTACAAAGTTTAGTGTTTTTATTGTAGTACTTAAAGTATACTGTTAGTATTAAAATTTTAAACTTATTATAGTTACAATATTTTTTCTTTAATTCTACTTTTTTCTTATTATTAATCTGCTCATATCGAACTTTAGTTTTTGATATAAAAACTTTACCACACGACAATAACTCTAAAATAACGAGAAATCAGGGTCTACTTGCTTAACAATTTTTATCTTAGTCTCATTTACTGAAAAATATAAATATATCTGTTAAAGAATAAAAAATATAGAACTGTTTTTTTATGCTACGCAAACTATTAACTACAAAAGAGTTCATAAATGTTTTTATAGTTTCCTTAACATTAATAAATGTTATATTTAGCTTTTTTTTTAGATTTATCAAAAATATTTTTATTCGTCAGTTAAAATAGATTTTATTAGTTTTTTTTTGACTAAGTAAGAAGATACTAAATAATGACAAAAACTGAAAAAACCAAAACTTACCAACATCCCAATAAATATCAAGTTTATTTAAAAGCAAAAACACAGACTATTGTATTTAGTTCACTGTAAAACATTGCAAGGAAAATTACTAAAATTATATTATTTTTTTAAGATATGCTACGCAGACTAAAAAGAGTCAACATTTCCGACATTTACTATGGGCTAATTAACGACCAATTAAGCCTGAAATTGAAAGTGATCTATTAAAGTTTTCTAAAAAATCAAACATAAATTCTCTTTTTTAATTATTTGCTAAAACAAGTTTATTTAAAGTGTCCACATTTAAAAAGAACACTTCAAATGATACGAAACAAGGTTTGTACGGCACATGTATCAATCTAGATTAGTTAAGGTGTACACGTGCTTAGTAATCATTTAAACTTAAATAATTCCCGAAACATTCAATGTAATATGCTTTAATCAACATAAACAATAAACTACAAGTAGTTTATAATAATCTTTATATATTATTACAAATAAAACATATAAAACGATTTTTTTTTACCTAAAAGAAAAAGATTCAACTCTTGAAAAATTAACGAAAGTTGATGAAAAGAAAAAAATTGTAATACATTGTACTCAAACAATAAAAGTACTATCATTTTAGAATTTAAATATGATTTTTTTATTACCTACCTAAAACCAACATTTTAAGAAAAATAAAGCTCAACTACTTTTTAATGACTAATTAATTAAAAAAATCATTTATTCTTATAAACCTAAGGCTTAAGTATTTATCTCCTGAAAGAAAATGTCTTAACAGTTTCTACCATCAGGTAATGATGAGTTTTTTTTTTTGATATCTTTTAAAAACAAAAAGCAGTATACATGAGTTTATGATTAATTTTAGTTGAAATGATTTCCAAAAACGTGTATACCTTAACTGAACTAGATTGATACATGTGCATAACAAATCTTGTTCGGTATCATTTGAATTGTTTTCATGACTGTGAACACTTTAAATGAATTATGTTTAGCAATTAATTAGTAAGATAATTTATATTTAAGGTTTAAGAAAATTTTAAGTGTTTTTCATTGTGATCACTTTTAATAAATTTAGAAAAAATATGCTTTACATATTTCATTCAAAAAATGATCACAACATGTTTTATTTTGTTTTTTTATCTAACTTTTGTCAAAACTTCGTGTTTCAGATCAAATTTTTATTAGTTTAATTATAAAAGTTATTAATGTTTTTTTTAATTGTTTATAAAATTAATCATTAAAATTTGCAGTATGTTTTTTATGTACTTGGTATGTTTAATTACTTTCATATGTTTAATTTTTGTTATAATAAAATGATTTAATTGCAATAATGTGAAAACATATGCAATTAAATATTTTTTATATGTATATTAAATTACTAACTTCGTTTGATTTTTTTTTCTTGATTTAATTACATTATATTAAAAATCATGTTAATATATTTTGTCATTTTATAATTAAAATAAGTTTTATTTTTCCGATATATTAAAGAGATTTTATTGCAATATATTAAAAATAGCATTTATACATTTAGTAAAAATAGTTAAAATTTACAATAATTTTTTTCTAAAGCCCTAGTATACAAAAAGTTTGATTATTAACTTGTAAAGTTGAATATAAAAATATTAATTCTCCTATGAAAACGCTTTTGATATTGAATATAGTGATCACCTAAACTGAACTGTAACCAACAGGGGTTAACCGTTAACCTATATTTCAATTTTTAACTAAAATGAACTAAACAACATTATTTTTTAAACCGGAAGGACTTTTTGAAAACTTAAGAAAATTTTCAAAAATCCTTTTGCAACACTGTAAAAATACATTAGTCACTCTACCACTCTTTGCCACCATAACTATTTTGTGGACATTGCATCATGTGCCACTTGAATATTTTCATGACAAAAACTTTTGGTTATCTTCCATTTTAGGAACGCGTATTTTACTTATTAAATTTATTACTTTCAGAGATATTTTTAAACATTATATTCGATTTTTGATATTAGCGATTATTACTCCCTGGTAATACTTACAATTATTAACACAGTTAGTTTAGTTTTTTATTTTGTTCTTTTATTAGTTTAACTTTAAAATAAAAAAATATTATCACTATCACCCCTAATCCATACCCTCGGTAAGTAACTTAAGTATTTTTTTGTTGATTTCTTTTTGTTAATTTTGTTTTTCTTAATATTATTTGTTTTTATTTTTTGTTTTTACTATCACTGTTACCCCTAACCCTCGGTTGGTAGATATTTTTCTTGTTATTTTTTTAAAATAATCTTTATTAATTATTTTACGAGCATAAAGTTAATTTTATAGGCAAATTTATTAACTTTTCAAAAAAAACATAAAAATTTAATGTCAATTATTTTCCTTATCTTAAAAGCTATCTAAAATTTTTTTTTATCAGAGAACGCACCTTTGTCTTTAATTAAAAAAAAAATTTGGTTTGGGGTTTGAATTATTTCATGGGGTCCTTCCAAAAATAAAGATTTTTTTAAAGCAAAAGAATAAGGGGAATTCCCTAAACTATTAAAGTGAAATAAGAGGAGAAACAAGCATAATGATGTATATTACACTATCATTTGCCTTGGCAATTTCCTAGATAAAAAAAATGATAAAAGGAAAAAAAAAAAAAGAACAGTGTGGATTATAACAAATTTAATTAAACTAAAATAATTTAATTAACTATTTTTTTCTTTTATATTATGTTTTTAAGTTTTAGTAAATCCGGTCCTTGATTGAGGCCAAATCGTAAAAGATATTAACATTATTTATAAAATGAACACTTAATAGGTTAAATAACATGCAAACTAAAGGAAAAAAAAAAAAAATTTGGTTATATTATCATATTAATGAAAAATAAAAATAAAATAAAAACTTTATTTTTGGAAGGACCACATAAAATAATTCAAACCCCAAACTAAATTTTTTTTTAATTAAAGACGAAGGTGCGTTCTCTAAAATTAAAAAAAAAAATTTTAGATAGCTTTTAAGATAAGGAAAATAATTGACATTAAAGTTTTATGTTTTTTTGAAAAATTAATAAATTTGCCTATAAAATTAACTTTATGCTCGTAATTATTATTTTTACTTTTATTTTTATTATGACTGTTACTCATAGTCATAACCCTTACCCTCGGTCGGTTGCTTTTTTTTAATTATACATTTTATTCTTATTTTTTTATTGTTTTTTGAAATAATAATTTTTTTTAGGAACGGGTCAAAATTGCACGAAAACAAAATTGCACGAAGATAATTTTGCGCAGAGGATTATTTTTGCACGAAAATAAATAAAAAAACAGAAAAAGTTTATTTTTAAAAAAACTAAAAAAACAACTTAAAGGTAATTTAATAAAAATAAATTAAAAAACTTAAAAAAAACTGACCGAGGGTAACAGTGAAAAAAAATTCAACCCGTGCAAACCCTCATGCAGTTTTGTCCCATCGTGCGATTTTGTACGCTCGTGCAAATTTGGCAGCTACCCATTTTTATTGGTAATTTTAAAAAATTAGTAGCCCTGCTAATTTAAAAATTAAATATTATGTCAAAAAGTACCTCTAAAATGGTAAGATACGCATTTTAAGAGGTACGCACCCGCGTAAAATACGCATTAAACTTTTTAATTAACATAGTTTTTTCTTAAATATTTAATATTGGTTTTAAGAAACTTATTTAAAACTAATTAATTAAAACTTTTTAAAACTTTTTACAGGTGTTATCAGAGACGAAGAAAAGCTCTTTAAAGCAATGATAGAAAACTGTAACTACTAGTGACATATCAAATACGTTTGACATTTTAGATATCAAAACTTTATCGTTAAATAAATAGAAATATTTCTTTTTATAAAAACTTACATTTGACTAAAACTGACTAATAACTAAAAAAAAATATTTAAAATAAGTTTAGTAAAAGCAAAATTTAGTTAAACTTTTACTATAACTGTTTTAGATAGAATAATTTTTTAATCAGTAGATAAAAATAAGAAACTATTTTATAGAAATGAAGCTGTAAAATTTATTAGACTTAAATTATATAAAAAACTTTTTTTAGTTTAAACTACAGACCTTTTTGTTTTTAATAAATAAATTAACAACCTAACTTGATATATAAATTTTATTGATCAATTTTTGTTAGGATAAAACCTAATCGTAGCGGTACAAGATTTAACGAAACAACTATATTACAAAAACTAATCAAATAATTAAACACAAGTTTAAATAACAAAAGTATATTCTTAATTAACACAAAATGAGTTTAGTTGTTGTTTTCGTTTTTACACAATTAAGGTTTTACTAATTTAACCACTGAATCATAGAGTAAGTGAAAGCAAATAGCAATAACAAAAAAAATACAGCATAAATTTTTTAGAAATTGTTTTATTCACTATTTTAAATGTTAACAACGTAAATCAATGAAAAATCAGCAAAAGTTATCTTACAATGACGAAGTCTGGATTTTCTTGAGCTGAGAGACAAGCTCAAGTTAACATTAATTTTGATTGTACCATTTCAATCTTTAGACCAAGATTAAGCCCAACAAATACAGTATAAGAATAAGTAAGTTTTTTAAATCTTCAACGGCACTAGAAATGTTTGAAAAGTGTAATAGTAAACGAGTATAGAATATATTCAGTTTGAATAAACATGTTAATCTACTATTAGGTAATGATTTTAGCTTAACTACTAGTTTAAGTATATGTTCTAAACCAGTACAAGATAAGCTTAAATCTATTTAACTGTAAGTCTGTATCACGACTCCAGTCGGGCACACATATTTAACTGTAATCAAAGCGGACAATATATACACCTATTTGGGCACGACTGTTTTTTGTAACTCTTTTTTTATTTGAATGTTTTTAGAAAAGTTTTTGTGTACATTTTGTTTACAATTTTCTAAGTAAATATACTTTTCGGAATTTTCGTTTTAATATTTTTTCCTTTTTCGTTTACTTTATTTGTTAAAGATCAAATTAAAAAAAAAATAGATTGTAAAAGGTTGTAAAAGCATGTTGTGTACGACTCGCCAACCAAAATATTTTTTTTACATTAGGTCTTTAGACCAATTTTTTTAAGCGTTTTGTATCGTTTGGTAAAAAATAATATAAAGTCAAAAATCAAATAAAGTAACATCTATTTTGAGAATATGAATTTTTGTTTTCTGTGTTGTTTTTCCAAACTTGCTAGTTTAGACTGCTTTTCACTAAAGCTGACGAAGTTTTAGTCTTTTTTTTATATTAAATAGTTTTAAACTTTGTTTCTTTTTATGACTGATCAGTATATTAGTGTTATCTTCAACGCTTAAACTAAATTTTTTTATGACTTTAACTAAGGCTTGCATCGTTATAACTATGCGTGCAACAATTTATAGATTGAACAAAACAAATTTATTGTTTAATAAAGAAAAAAGTAAACTTTGTGCAGATACGTATTTGAAGGAAAAAAATAAGTTAAGTTTTATAAAGCACATACATAGTGCGTGCAACAACTTTGAAATATAATAAAACAGTTAATCCAGAGTTTTATTTTAAATATACAAAAAAATTTATGCGCGCATAAATTTGTAGAGACAAAGTTTATTGTTATATTAAGCAAAAGATAGCAATCTATTTAAGTGGTTTATTTTTGAATATATGTTTCTCATATTGTTTAAAAATTTTTTATTCAATGTTTTTTTTGGTTTTTAATATAAATAAAATACGTACCAGTTTGAATTGCTATGAAACGGTCTTCTATAGCTAAGCTTTAGGTGAACAATCATTTTTAAGGAAATGATTTCAAAATTTATAGGTTTAGTTTTTGACAAAGTGTAAAAATATTTTAGAACTAATCAGACTTGAAACTATTTCGATACTTTTAAAACCTTAATTGAGTAAAAACAATCAAATATAAAAGTTTTTTTTTTAATTCGCTTTTTAGCAAATAAAACAAACTAAAAAAAAAACAAAGTAAACCGAAAATTTTGAGTAGTATATTTACTATAAAAATATGGTATATTTACTATACTTAATTAAATTTGAAAATTGAAATTAAGTTGTTTATTTATAAAAAACAAAAAGGTCTGTAGTTTAAACTTAATTTTTTTAGATATAATTTAATTGTGATAAGATTCAAGAGTTTCATTTCATTAAAATAGTTGTATTTTTGTTTTTATTAACTGATTTAACTTAACCTTTTATCCAAAACAGCTCTAGTACAAGTTTAATTAAACTTTGGTTTGGCTAGACATATTTTAAACCTAATTAATATTTTTTGCTGTTTTTTAATTTTAGTCAAATACAAGTTTTCATATGTTTTTTGTCGATAAAGTTTTGATAAAATGTTAAACGTATTTTTAATGTCACTAGTAGTTACAGTTTTCTATCTTTTCTTTAAAGAGTTTGTTTTCGTTTCTAAACTCTGATAACAGGTTAATAAAATTTATAAATATTTACTTTCAAATAAATTTCCTTAAACTAATATTAGGTAGTTTAAAAAAATAAAAAAATTAGTGCGTACCTTACGCGGGTGCGTATCTCTTAAAGTGTGTACCTCACCGATGTCTTTAATTTTTAAAAGCACATTGTAGAAATTTGGACCTAGTAGTAAATATATATTAAATACCATACAAAAAGTTCCTGCAAATAATGTTGACTTATGTATGCCACGAACAGGGTGGATTTAAAACTCGTTTTTTTTTCTAAGCTCTTCAAAACGAAGTTGCTTTTATCTTTTCAAACTAACATTTTTTGCTTCTGTTTTGATATTCAATTGATATTAATACAATAATCAAGATAACCTATACTCCAATTAATAACAAGTATAATAGCTTTTATGTTATGTCCAACACTTTTTTACAAAAAAAAAACATTGGCACTAATATGCACATATCCCATAAGTAGCTATACTATAAAGCCATAAATCTTAGTAAAAAAAAATTTTTTTTGGAAGTTGGCAATGAATACGCTTTTAGCCCTTAAATAATTGCGATAAGTGATTTTACACTATAAGCTAATGGGAAAAAATATTGCCGTTTTAATGAAAATATTACTGTTAAAATAATCAAAACTCCATTTTTAGATTGATGACTCTAACATTTAGCTCATCTAGTAATAGCTTTATGCTCTAAAAAAACCTTTTATATAAAGTAAAACAGCATCAAAGATTACTAAACAGAAAATAATGTATGATAATGAAATATTTACATTTATTATCAAAGGTACTACAGTACTAAACTATATTTACTTTGGAAACAGGTCAAAAATTCAATACGACAAATTGAACGAGATGACAAAACTTCACATTCAAAGTTTTTCATCAAGGGTCAATTTTGAACGAAGATACTTTCACTCACAGACAAAACTGCACGATGGGACTAAATTTCACGAAGACAAATTTGCATAATTTGAAATTATTTTACAACATAAAGCAAAAACGAGTTTTTTATTTAAAAGACAATTTTTTTATTCAAACCATTTGTTTATTATCTATTTATTCTATGCTAAATTGTTTATGCTTGTTCATAGCTAAACTTTTTTAATTAAAAACTGAAACAAGTAAAATTAAAATCAATTATTGTTTTGAATTAATCATTTTAAAATATAAATTACACTATTCAGACGGGAAAGAAATTTAAATACACTTTACTTTCTTAAGTTAATTTGCAAGTAAGATAAAAAAGTAAAAGTTTGTTCACGTTAGTTTTTGGAACAACTTCGTTTTTTGTTTTTGTATATTTAAAAGTTACTGGCTTTTAAATCATAATTAAACTCAGTTGTTATACAAAAGAAATACAACTAGATCTTTAAATTTTAAGATAATAATCTGAAGTTAATAAAAGTTTACTGCACAATACTTGTAGCTAAAGTAATATATTGATTAAAAATTCAACAAATTTATTAATATCTAACATAGAGATGAGTCAGGTCCGCAAACGATTTTTTTCTAATAAAATCTTACCCGCTGACAAAATAATAAAATAATAAATTGTAAAGCAATTTGTATAAGTTTTTAAGATGTAACTAAAAACTAACCGACTATTAAACAGTAAACGATTAGTCAACAACAGTACAACATTTACGCCAGGCTTACAATGTAGTTTATAAACCGTAATAAAAAGATTTTTGTATCTCAATAGTACATTTGTAAAAGTTTACTTTTTAAAATTTACTTTATAAAATTTATAAAATTATCCTAGCTACATAAGCTTCAAGAAAATCCAACATAATATAGTTATAACTGCTTACTTTTAGAATCCTACAAAGAACAGTTCAAAATATTGTTATATGTATATCCAAGCGATTTAGTAAATTCTATATAAATAGAAAAAGTTTCTATTAATTAAATGTTGAAATTAATGACAATGTTAACTTTTTAATAGGTTTAAATAGAAAAAAACGTTACAGCTTTAATAAAAAAAAAAGATTATCAACGACTATTCCTTTATGTAATTGTTTTTATTGAACCCCCTAGTTCTTACCCTCGCTCGGTAACTTATTTTATTTATTTCTTATTAATATTTTTTTATTTACTTTTCTTTACTATTACCCTCATTCAGTAGCTTTTTTTCTTTGTAATTAATTTTTATTTATTCATTTTTTTTTTATAAACTATTCTTTATTTTTACTATCACTGTTACCTCTAACCCTTACCCTCGTCAGTAACAATTATTTTATTTTTATTAAGTTATCTTTTAGTTTTCTTTAATTCTCGTGCAAAATTGACTTTCGGTGTAAAATTGTCTTAGTGTAATTTTATTCCTTCGTGCAAATTTATCTAAGTGCAAAAGTATCTTCGTGCAAATTGACCCTTTATGCAAGTTTGTCTTCGTGCAAAATTGACACTTGGTGCAAAAATCTCTTGTGAAATTTTGTTCTTTCGAGCAAATTTGTCCATGTGAAAATTAATCCAATTGTGCAGTTTAGTCTGTGAGCAAAAGTATTTGACCCTTGGTGAAAATTTTGATTGTGAAATTTTGTCATCTCGTTCAAATTTGTCTTCGTGCAATTTTGTCGTAATGCAATTTTGATTTGTTCCTAAAGTAAATATAGTTTAGTACTGTAGCAACTTTGATAATAAATGTAAATATTAGCAGGGCGTAGCATATAAAGTCGAAAAGTACCTTTGAAAAAGATGAATTTAATAAGTAAAATACGCGCCCCTAAAAACGACCATAACCAAATTTTGTTTACAAACTCTTGTGAATGATACAGATAAAATTATTACAATCAGTTCTTTCCTTAAAAAAATATTTGGAAAGCTAATTAAAAACTGTTTTCATTGAAATGTTAAGTAAATAATAATCTTATTTGTTTGTAGAAGATTATAAAAATAATTCCAATTTTTTAATAAAATAGGGGTAGAGTTTGAGACTGGTGTTTTTTCATTATAAAAGAAAAATCAAACAGCTCGATTAATAGTGTATTATTTGAAAAAATGTCTATTCTTTTTTATAGAAAGTGTTTTATCATACATATTATACAAATTATTTCTTTAAAAGTTGACATTAAAAACTTTAAACAAAAATTTCTTAAATATGGGTCCATAAGTAACCATAGGCAATGTGAAAAAGCATATTTAAAAACTCTTTTTTTTTGCACTTAGACATTTTTTTATGTTGTTCATTTAATTTACTTATATTAAGCCAAAATTTATGCAGAGTCAACTATATTAAACAAATCTGCTCAATTTCCATATTTGATTTTTTATTGTCACATATAAAAAATGGGTTATAATTAGGTCGCTATACGGTGTTTTTATCTTTGTTATAACTGAAACTTTTTTTTTTTTTTTTTAATACCAAGACGAATAACCTTACAATTTTTGTCATTACTTTACTTAAAGGGTCCTGTTAATGATGTTTTACTAAGCTTTTATATTTGCTGCTGCTACCAATTATTGTCTTTTATTCTCATTTAGACTTTTAAAGGGTCCTTTAAAAGTTTTCTCTAGTGTTTACCTTAATTAAAAGATTAATTTTTGGGAAACTAATAACTTACAATGTTTTAATCCACTAAGACATAACACCTGATTATAAAACTTTAATTCGATTTACAGATTTAATTGTTTTTATACTCCACTAAAGATATTTTCACAGTTTTTTTGTTTCTGTTTTAAATAAAAAGTCTTCTTATAGTCTCCTTACATAAAGTCTTTTTAACAGTTTTAGTCGTTTTCTATCATTTATTTGTGTAAGTTAATTAAAACATTAGGTTTAATATTTCAAAACCTCATTTAAAAGGTCAGAAAAAATTGTATAATCAAGTTTTAAAATTTTAGTAAATAAAAAACTTTTTAACTGTGTTTATATTTTAAACTTCACGAAAAAAATATAGTTATTGTATTTGTAGACCTACTGTACGTAGCATTTAAAATCTTTAAACAGATTCTTTTTAAACACTTATACTATACACTTTTTAACTACAGTAACCTCTCGGATCTTTACGCACTCGTGACGTTACGCACTCTTGTTTAGTTACGCATTTCAGAATTCTATAAAATTCAGAAAATATTTTTTTTTTTTTTATTATTGCACAAATTAGGTTTAATATATTTTTTTAAATCAAAATATGTTTTTGAATGTTAACACACCTCTCTATATCTTTAGACTTTGTAAATTTATGTTCCTTGACTAATTGATAAACATTTAGTTATACCTCAGTATATCAGAAATTTTGTAAACAATAAGAGATTAAATCAAAATTCTGAAATAAACATGACTGTTTTTAATAATGAAAGTATAATGAAATAATGAGAGTTTAAAACACAAAGAAATAATACAGCAGTCTTGCATTATATATTAATAAACACCATTTTATAATTGTAAAGAAATGCTTAATTATAAATTGAATTTGCTAAGCAGAATAGAATATAAATGTCACATATAAATAAAGATAAAGATAATTTCTGCTTATTATTAAAATAGTAAAATTATTTCTACTCGTATTATTATTTTATAGAAATTCGAATCCTTTTTTTTAATATATGTATAGTTTTATCTGTTGTTTTCATATTTATAAATAAAGTAATCAAATTGTTAAAAGTGGGAAAGTTCCCAGTCTGCTTTTAACTAGAAGCAATATTAAAAAACAGCCATTTTAGTGAGTATATTTGGTACCTCTCGTTTCTTTACGATCTCTCATATCTTTACGCACTTTTTCTGTGGACACAGTGTGCGTAAATAAGCGAGAGGTAACTGTACTTATATAAAAAACACTTTACTTAAATAATTTATTTCTAAATAAATTATATTCTTTGTTAGTTTTAAATTTGGTTCAAGTTTTGTTTTAAAACCAACTTATCGTAATTATCGTCTTTTAAATTTTTAAATAAGTAAAAAAAAATAGTTTAAGAATTTATAAAAAATTTATAAGAAGTATTACTTTTCGTTATTTATTTTTAAATTAATAGTTTCTTAAGGTTTTAATAATTTTAGCCGAACATATTTATGAAATAAAATTTATGTAAAAATTATTATATACAATAATAATGTGTGTACATTATTTTGTAGAAAACCCACTTTTGCTCAAGTGTATGTTTTTGCAGGGATTCAATTTTTGGTTATACGCACGAATCGGGGCATACAATATTCAACAGCATTTGCAGGACTTTTTCTTATTGATTTTCAATATATATTTACTACCAGGTCAAAAATTCTTCAATGTGCTTTTTAAAAAGTAAAGACTTCGGTAAGGTACGCACTTTGAGAGCTACGCAACCGCGTAAAGTCCACACTTATTTTTTTTTTTTTTTTTTTACACTTAATATTTATAAACTTTTTACAGGTGTTGTCAGAGACGAAGACAAACTTTTTAGAGCAAAGATAGATAACTAACTAGTTGTTACATTTCAACTACGTTTGACATCTTTACTGTATCAAAATTTTATCGTCTGATAAACAAAATTTATTACTTTTATAAAAAGTGCATTTGAAAAAAACTAAATAAAAACAAAAAATTATTAGATTTAAAAAAAGTTTAATTGAACCAAAGTTTAATTAAACTTGTACAAGAACAGTTTTAAATGAAAAATTATTCATATTTATCAGTAGATAAAAATAAAAATGCAACTATGTCAAAGAAATAAAACTCTAAAATCAATCAAAATTAAATAAAATATAATAACTTTTTAAGTTAAACTACAGACCTCTTTTTTAATAAATAAACAATCAACTTAAACTTAGTTTCAAAACTAATTAAGTATAATAAAAACACTATATTTTTATTTTGAATATACTACTCTGAGTTTCCGTTTTACAGTTTTTCTTTTTTCGTTTGCTTTGTTTGCTAAAAACTAAATAAAAAATAAAACAATTTTTATTAGATCGTTCTTATACAATTGAGGTTTTTAAAGTATTTAAATAGTTTAAAGTCAAATTTGTTCTAAAATATTTGAACACTTTGTCAAAAACTAAAATTTCGAAATCATTTCCTTAAATATGATTATTTACCTAAAGCTTAGCTATAAAGTTCAATTCATAGCAATTCAGAAGCGACTGCTACGCTCTTTTTAGTTTTTATTTATATAAGAAACAAAAATAAAACATTGGTTTTAAAAAAGTTCCAACAATATTAAAAACTTATATCTATATAACAATAAATTTTGGTTAACTTGTTTCATTGTCTCTACAAGTTTATGCACGCATAAAACTACTCGTTTATTTGAAATTTACAAGAAATTTTATATAAATAAAACTTTTTTAAAATATTATATTTTTTTAAAAACTTTTGCACGCACTATGTATGTGCTTTATAAAAAATAAAACTTTTAATACATTTTTCTTTTTTTAATAAGTATCTGCTCAATATTTACTATTTTCATTACTCAACAGCTCGGTAAACTTGTTTTATTTCAACTATCTATTATTGCACATATAATTATAACGATGCAAGCCTTAGTTAAAGTCATAAAAAGTTTAATGAAAGCGTTGAAGATAACATTAACGTACTAATCAGGCTCACATTTCAAAAGAAAACAAAGACATTGCGTGTAACGACATTGCGTTTAAATAAAAAAGGGCGCTAGAGAGTTTTCTCAAATTAGGGACTTTTTTATCGCTTTGTTTACTTCTCGAACTGCTTTAGCATGACGTTCAGTCAGTTTCAGCAGCCTTTCTTTAAACATCGTTTGTAATCGTGAGTATTGTTTATTCTATTGCATGTTATTTCTGTTTCTCTAAGATAAATTGTACATTTGAATTTGTTTAGTGTGAAATATTGTATTTGTTTACATAATTTTGAATAAAATAAGTTGCTTTAAAGATTACTAACATTTTATTAAACTCAGTTGTACACTTAGTTTCACATAAGATTTATTAACTTAAGTATAGTTGTTTAGACTTAATAAAGATCGCTAGCAGCTTCATTATCTCTTAACATACTTAACGTAATCATAAACTAACGTAACTTACTAAATTTGTTGTTGGCCATAGTTAGACACGTTCCTCTGGCTAGTTAATAAAATACAATAGATATTAGCAACTCCCTCAGAATAGCACTATGAGTACCGGTAATCGCAGTAAGCCTAAGAAAGCAGTAAGCCACAATATTCAACATTATTTGCAGGACTTTTTCTTATTTATTTTCAATATATATTTACTACCAGGTCCAAATTTCTTCAATGTGCTTTTTAAAAAGTAACGACATCGGTAAGGTACGCAATTTGAGAGATACGCACCCGCGTAAAGAACGCACGAAAAACTTTAATTTTTTTATATTTAAAACTTAATATTTATAAACTTTTTACAGTTATTATCAGAGACGAAGACAAGCTTTTTAAAGCAAAGATAGAAAACTAAGTACTGGTGACATTTCAACTTCGTTTGACATCTTTACTATATCAAAACTTTATCGTCTGATAAATAAAAATTTTAATTTATTTGAAAAATGTTAATGACTAAAATAAAATAAAAATAATAAAAATGATTAGGTTTAAAATAAGTTTAATATAAATAAAGTTAGACCAACGTTTATTTAAACTTTTACAAGAATTGTTAAGAAAAATAATTTTATCTATCAGTAGATAAAAGTAAGAATGCAACTATTTCAAAGAAATGAAACTCTTAAATTTATCTAACTTAAATAAAATAAAATAACTTTTTTATTTTAATTAAGTGACCTTTATTTTTAATTAATAAATAAACAACTTGAATTTAATTAACAATTTGATTCATCAATTTTTGTCAGGAAAAAACCTGTTCATAGCGGTAGAGTATAATTAAACACAAGCTTAATTAAAAAAAGTATTTTTTAAACTAACACCAAATGTGTTTAAATATTTATTTTCGTTTTTACACAATTAAGGTTTTACCATTTTAACCACTGAATCGTAAAACTAGTAAAATTAGTTAATAATAAAAATAATATATAGCATAAATTGTTTAGAATTATTTTTGTTCTATTCTTTTAAATGTTACAATTTAAGTCAAAAAATTTCAGCGAAAATTATCTTACAATGCCGAGATCTGGATTTTTGTGAGCTAAGAGACCAGCTCAAGTTAACATAAAGTTTTAATTATACCATTTCAATCTTTAGACCACGATTAATCCCAATTAATGATCTATAAGGTTAGTTAGTTTTTTTAATATGAAAATTCACTTAAAATGATTAAAAAGTGTATAAGTAAACGAGTATAGAATATATTTAATTGAATTAAACAGGTTAATCTATTTATAGGAAATGATATGAACTTAACTAATAGTTTAAGTATATGTTCTAAACAACTAAGAATAAGTTTAGCTTAGCCAACTGTTTATCTGTAGCAAGATTCCAGTCGGGGCACATATACTTAACTGTAATCAGAAAATATATACAACTATATGGCAGGACTGTTTTTTAACTCTTATTTGATTTTTAAATTGTTAGAAAAGTTTAAGTGTAAATTTTGTTTACAATTTTCTCAGTAAATTTACTTACTTTCTTTCTTTGGTTGTGTTATTTCTTGAAGATAAAAAAAAACTTATTTTATTAAATCGTAATAGGTTGTAAAGCATGTTGTGTACGACTCAATAACCAAAAGGTTTGATCTTACATCTTTTAGACGCTTTTTAGAGCGTGTTATATCGTTTGAGAAATTTTTTTATTAAGTATACGCTTCAGCCGAATTAAGAAGCTTAATAAAAAACTAACACACATTCTTAAATAAATCACTCCTAATTTATTTCAAAAAGAACTATTATTTGTGACTAAAACTTAGCCTCTAAAGTACTTTAAACTTAACCTTTTTTGTTTAAAATCATCTTCTACCCATGAGTCATACTTGTTTTTGAAACTAAAGATTATTTTTTCAGCGTAACTACTGCATTGTATGACTGACTTGACTATAGCAAAACATAACATTTATCCTCATGTAGTTAAAAAATGCTATAAAGCTTTAAACTTTGTTTTCTTTTGAAATGTGAGCCTGATTAGTACGTTAATGTTATCTTCAACGCTTTCATTAAACTCTTTATGACTTTAACTAAGGCTTGCATCGTTATAATTATACGTGCAATAATAGATAGTTGAAATAAAACAAGTTCACCGAGCTGTTGAGTAATGAAAATATTGAGCAGATACTTATTAAAAAAAGAAAAATGTATTAAAAGTTTTATTTTTTATAAAGCACATACATAGTGCGTGCAAAAGTTTTTTAAAAAATATAATAATTTAAAAAAGTTTTATTTATATAAAATTTCTTGTAAATTTCAAATAAACAAGTAATTTTATGCGTGCATAAACTTGTAGAGACAATGAAACAAGTTAACCAAAATTTATTGTTATATAGATATAAGTTTTTAATATTGTTGGAACTTTTTTTAAACCAATGTTTTATTTTTGTTTCTTATATAAATAAAAACTAAAAAGAGCGTAGCAGTCGCTTCTGAATTGCTATGAATTGAACTTTATAGCTAAGCTTTAGGTAAATAATCATATTTAAGGAAATGATTTCGAAATTTTAGTTTTTGACAAAGTGTTCAAATATTTTAGAACAAATTTGACTTTAAACTATTTAAATACTTTAAAAACCTCAATTGTATAAGAACGATCTAATAAAAATTGTTTTATTTTTTATTTAGTTTTTAGCAAACAAAGCAAACGAAAAAAGAAAAACTGTAAAACGGAAACTCAGAGTAGTATATTCAAAATAAAAATATAGTGTTTTTATTATACTTAATTAGTTTTGAAACTAAGTTTAAGTTGATTGTTTATTTATTAAAAAAGAGGTCTGTAGTTTAACTTAAAAAGTTATTATATTTTATTTAAGTTTGACTGATTTTAGAGTTTTATTTCTTTGACATAGTTGCATTTTTATTTTTATCTACTGATAAATATGAATTATTTTTCATTTAAAACTGTTCTTGTACAAGTTTAATTAAACTTTGGTTCAATTAAACTTTTTTTAAATCTAATAATTTTTTTGTTTTTATTTAGTTTTATTCAAATACACTTTTTATAAAAGTAATAAATTTTGTTTTTCAGACGATAAAGTTTTGATACAGTAAAAATATCAAACGTAGTTGAAATGTAACAACTAGTTAGTTATCTATCTTTGCTCTAAAAAGTTTGTCTTCGTCTCTGATAACACCTGTAAAAAGTTTATAAATATTAAGTGTAAAAAAAAAAATAAATAAATTAAGTGTGGACTTTACGCGGTTGCGTAGCTCTCAAAGTGCGTACCTTACTGATGTCTTTACTTTTTAAAAAGCACATTGAAGAATTTGGACCTGGTAGTAAATATATATTTAATATTAATAAGGAAGTAGGAAAAAGTCCCTGCAAATGCTGTTGAATATTGTATGCCCCGATTCCTGAGTATAACAGAGTGTGAAGTTAGCTTGGTAACTTTTTCAAAAATTTTTAAAAAATGTCCAAAATTTAGATCCAATTATTTTCCTTGGTTATACGCACGAATTGGGGCACACAATAATAAAAAATTTTTGCCGGAAATTATTCCTATTTTTTTATTGATATTCATTATATATTTACTACCAGGTCCAAACTTCTTCAATGTACTTTTTTAGAGTAAAGACATCGGTAAGGTACGCACTTTGAGAGGTACAAACCGCGTAAAGTACGCACTAAATTTTTTATTTTTTATTTAAAAAGAAACATTTATAAACTTTCTACAGGTGTTATTAAAGACAAGCTTTTTAAAGCAAAGATAGAAAACTGTAACTACTAGTGAAATTTCAACTACGTTTGACATTTTTATTATATTTAAACCTTATCGTCTGATAAATATGAAAAACAAAAATTGTTGTTTTTATGAAAAATGTATTTGAATAAAACTAAATAAAAACAAAAATCTATTAGGTTTAAAATAATTTTATTTAAACCAAAGTTTAAGAAACTTGTACAAGAACTGTTTAAAAAAAAAAAATATATTCATTAGTAGATAAACATAAGAATGCAACTATGTCAAAGAAATGAAACTCTAAAATCAATCAAACTTAAATAAAATATAATAACTTTTTAAGTATAAACTACAGACCTTTTTTTTTTGGTAAATAAACAGTTCTTTAATAAACCATGTATTGCAGTACTAACACTAATAAATTAAATATGATTCATAACTTTAAGGTTTGTAAAGACGCAATTGAAGACCAACAAATTGTAGGAGAGGTAGGAATTGTCGTCGAAATACACGAAACGACCTTACCTCTAAAGCTAAGAACCATGTTAGAATAGACGTAGTGAAAGAGCACATGTGGGCGTTCGGGAGCATCGAGAGACACACGGGCCGAAAGTTGTGTGTGTCTCTTGGGCTTGGCGGTAGCCGAAGCATGCTAAACCTCGAGTCCCTCATTAAAAAACACATCAGAAGATGATCAATTATAATGAGCGACTACTGGCCCGCTTACAATAATATCGGTTATCTTGTCACGACAACGGGGCGTCGATGGATTATTGCCATTTTACAGTAAACCATAGCGTCAGCTTCATCAATCCTTCCAACCGTTGGGTTCATACCCAAACGGTAAAAAGGTTTTGGGGAGATCTGGAGGACCATATAAGTTGTCGCGGTAAAAGGTTGAAAGTAGAACAAATTTTTAAAGAACTTGCTTATGAAACAGCACATAATAGACAAGTTTCATTATTTCTTAATTAATGGCGGGAATTGATTCCCGTACAAAGAAGAAAAAAACTAATTTTTCAGCTAACTAAAGTTAATATGTTTGTAGTACTTAATAGGTTTTCGTTTATAATTCGTTCTTTAGTTAAATTGCTAGTTGAGTGCTGTAGGCCACTCCTGTACGAACAGACTGATGTTTTAATATTAAATTTCAAGCAATTAGTTGAATGTATTAAAGTTTTTCTTATTGTTAATTTTAAGATATTTCTTTATAGTTAAGTTGTTAGTAATATTGAAATGTTTCTTTGTAAGTAATAAAAAGGGTTGATAAAAATGCAGCATAATTAGTTTTATATTTGTATATGTTTAAACAACGATAAAGTAGATTTCTATACAGTTTTATTTTATTTAGTTTTAGTCAAATACATTTTTATTAAGTTAATAATTTTCATTTATCAGACGATAAAGTTTTCATATAGAAAAAATGTAAAACGTAGTTGAAATGTCACTAGTAGTTACAATTTTCTTTCTTTGCTTTAAAAAGCTTGTCTTCGTCTCCGATAACACCTGTAAAATTTTTATAAATATTTTGTTATAAACAAAAATATTTAACAAAATTAGTGCGTACTTTACGCGGGTTTGTACCTCTAAAAGTGCGTACCTTACCGATGTCTTTACTTTTTTAAAAGTACATTAAAAAATTTAGACCTGGTAGTAAATAAATATTGAATATCAATAAAAAATTAGAAACAAGTTCCTGCTAATAATGTTGAATATTGTGTGCCCCGATTCGTGCATATAACCTTTTCGAGCATAAAGTTAAATTTATAGGCAAATTTATTAATCTTCAAAGAAACATAAAACTTTAATGTCAATTATTTTCCGTATCTTAAAAGCTATCCAAAAATTTTTTTTCTTATTTTAGAGAACGCACCTTTTTCTTTAGTTAAAAAAAAAATTTGGTGTGGGGTTTGAATTATTTCATTGGGTCCCTCCAAAAATAAAGATTTTTTATTTTTTTCATTAACATGAAATTTTTTTTTTTTAATTTTTTTTTACCCTTAGTTTGCATGTTATTTAACCTATTGAGTGTTTATTTTATAAATAATGTTAATATATTTTACGATTTGGCCTCAATCAAGGACCGGATTTGCTAAAACTTAAAAACATAATATAAAAGAAAAAAATAGTTAATTAAATTATTTTAGTTTAATTTAATCTGTTGTAATCCACACTGTTCTTTTTTTTTTTTTCCTTTTATCAATTTTTTTATCTTGGAAATGGCCAAGGCATATGATAGTGTAATATACATCATTTTGCTTGTTTCTCCTCTTGTTTCACTTTAATAGTTTAAGGAATTCCCCTAATGATAATGGATGCTATTACTGTTATAGATGAATCTAAAGCTAAAATGAAAAAACTTGTTTATTTATATCTAACTTATAAGTTTGTTGCACGAAGACAAAATTAAACAAAGGGTCAATTTGCACGAAGATACTTTTGCACCTTGACAAATTTGCACGAAGGGATAAAAAAAAACTAAAAGGTAACTTGATAAAATTTAAAAAATGTTACTGATAATGGTAAGGGTAAGAGGTAATAGTGATAGTAAAAATAAAAAATAGTTTATAAATATTGTTAAAAAAAAACAAAAAAATGAAAAAATAAACATAAATTAATTATACAGAAAAAACGCTACTGACCGAGGGTAAGAGTAAGAGGTAATAGTAAAAAAAAAATATTAAAATAAAACTAATAAGAAAAGAAAAAATAAAACAAGTTACCGACCGAGGGTAAGGATTAGGGGTAACAGTGATAGTAACATATATAAATAAAGCAAATTATAAAAACAATTACACAAAGAACTAGTTGTTGATAACCTTATATATTTTTTTATTAAAGCTGTAAAGTTTTTTTAAAACGTATTATAAAGTTAACATTGTCATTACGTGTAAAATTTTCTTTTTTTGCACTTCATTTTAAGTCGAGCAATAAACCTTACAACAGTAATTAAAAAATTTCGGGTATCAAATAACATTAAATAAAGTTTATAAAGAAGACTAACAAGAAAAAATTTTATTACCTTCTGAATTGTTATATAAATAAACAAGTTTGTTTAACTTTCAGTGACTTTTTGCTCTAGTTATAAAAAAAACTTAATTAAGTAAAATTACAACTATTATCATTATTGTAAACTGAACTATCATAAAAATAATTAAATAGAGCTACTTGTATAAGCTTCTTTCTTATAAAGTGACAAAACTTTTTATTTTAAAAACACTCTTTCTTCATGTTATTTGAGATGATTAAAGTAAAGCACTTTAAAATTGTTTTTATATCCTTAGAAAGTGGTAGTTTCAAACCACGTGATGAGTATTATTAAATATTTTAGAAGTTTTATAAGCTGATGTAATTTTAAACTGTATAGTTAATGCTCACAGTTTATTTTTAGTAACAGTTGCTAACAGCTGTTATCAAAAAGGGTCAGAAAGATTATTTCTTACATGTGTTTTCTTAATAAACATTTTATAACTGTATTTGTCTCAAGCTTTCGTACAAGTAGGTAAAAACAAAATTTAATTTGTTTTAAATATTAAAAATAGTAACTAAATTTCAACAGTTAAGATTTTGAAAATAAAAACAAATTTTAAAACCTTAATTTGTAAAAAGGAAAGTTTAAAAAATTCTAAATTAACAGAGATGTCTATGTTTGATTACTCTTGCATCCCTTAAGTAGTTATAATTATCATTTATTTTTTATCAATTATCATTTATCTTAATAACGTTTATTTTATTTAAGTTGACTAAAAATTCTAATAATAAAAAAAATTTGTTTTTTAATCACTTTAAAGTACTTTATTTCAAATAACTGCGTAATGCAATTGCGTTAACTATGCTAGTTTTTTAAAATGTTATATATTTAGTAAAAAAACCCAACTTTCATCATAATTAGGTCAAAAGATCCACTCCTCTTTTTACAATTCAAAAATAATGAAATAAATTAACGAAGTCAAACCAAAAGAAAAAAATTTGTACTACAGAGATAAGTTTTACTTTATAAGAAATGTAATGTAAATGAAACAAAAACACATTATTAAAATTGCAAAAAATCTTTCTAGTATAACTAATATTTTAAGCCTTTGTTTTACTAGCAAGTATTAGCAACTTAAACAAAACTTATCTTAAAACACTACTTTATGCTATTTTGATAGAAACGAATATTTTTTTCTGTCGTACTTGATAAATAGATAAAAAAGATTTTAAAGTGTTTTACTTGCATCATGTTAAATAACTTGTAGTAAGAATATTTTTAAACTAAAAAATGTCAACTTTTAAGATATAAGCTAATACGAATAGCTTTATTCAATTATTCTATATGACAGTTAAATTTACAATTATGATGAAAGTTGTAATTGTACTTAACTAAGTTTCTTTCATACTTTTATTATTGTATTTAAAGTTTTACAATTATTAACTTGTTGACAATGTTTAGATCATAATACTTTTAAAAAAAAGTTTACAATTTTTAGAAAAAATAATTTTTAGAATATCAACGATTATAACAGTACATTGTTAAAAAAAGTTAACGTTTTAGCAAATATAATAAAGATGTTTTTAAACTGCTTAATTAAACTTTTTATTAGACTAGAAACCAGTAATAAACTTTCAATTGTTCCAATGAGCAAGCATCTATTTTTTTTTAAACTAAAAAAGTTATTGACAAAGTTAATGTGTTAGATATAAACTAAAATAAACAATTGATTCTCTAATATTTTACCTTACTGAAAATATTAGATATAAAATCTTATCATTTAAACTAAAAATTTGTATTTGTTTGTGTAATTATTTTTATTACTTATTTTTTTTGTTTATTTTACTTTTACTGTTACCCCTAATCCTTACCCTCAGGGGGTAACTTATCTTTTTTTTTTTCTCATTGGTTATAACAATTTTTTTTTATAACTTTTTTTACTTCTACCCCTAATCCTTACCCTCAGTCGGTAGCTTTTTTTTCTTATTAATTAATTTTTATTTTTTTATTGACTTGTTTTTTTTTTATAGTACTTATAATTTTTTTTTTACTTTAACTGTTACCTTTAACTCTTACCCTCGGTAAGTTAATTTTTTTTTGTAAAGTTAGTTATTTATTTATTATTTTGTTTTAATTTATACCATTTTTATGTTTTTTTTTTTAATTGTCGAGCAAAATTGCTCTTTTTTGCAAAAATGTCTTCTTGAAATTTTGTCCCGTAGTGCAAATTTGTCTTTGTGCAAAAGTGTCCCATCGTACAAATTTGAACCTTGATGCAAAGTTGTCTTTGTGCAAAATTAACCCCTCGGGCAATTTAGTCCCCTGGTGCAAGTTTGTTTTCGTGCAAAATTGACCCTTAATGCAAAATTGCCTTTGTGCAAAATTGTCCTTTCGTGCAAACTTGTCTTCGTGAAATTTAGTCCCCTCGTGCAGTTTTTTCTGTGAGCAAAAGTATCTTCGTTCAAAATTGACCCATTGTGAAAAATTTCAATTGTGAAATTTTGGCATCTCGTGCAAATTTGTCTTCGTGCAATTTTTTCGTAATGAAATTTTGACCTGTTCCCAAAGTATATATAGTTTAGTACTGTAGCAACTTTGATAATAAATGTAAATTTTAGCAGGGCGTAGCCTTGCTAATATAAAAAAATGAATATAATGTCAAAAAGTACCTCTCAAAAAGATGAACTTACTAAGTAAAATACGCGCCCTTAAAACCGACCAGAACCCAACATCTTCCCTTTTCGGTGAAGTATGGGACCATTTTGTTTTATTGTGAAATTTAAATCACACTCATTTTTTATAAAATCATTGTTTAATGTAAAATGGTAAGTTGCTGGACAACTTGGAAAGTAACAAGAGAATTTTAAAACTACAAAAGGCTTATTAACTTTTATATTTCTATACTTGCATGTAAGTATACATGAAGAGTTAATTGTTGTAAATTTTTGAAATACATTGTTTCTTAAATTGTGGTTGAATGTATTATCATTAGTCAAAATATCTGAGTATTCAAAATTTAAAGAGAACTTTGTTGGAAAATTTGAATCACTACCCTTAAAGTGTGTGGAAAAATAAGTATCAATTTCCTTTTGGTTGTTTAAAAAAAATAATATGCACCTATTTGTTAAAACATTTACTCTAGTTTTATTTTTGGCCACAGAGTCACTGGCTTTATAAACTTTCAAAGCCACTAATCTTAACAACTCGATCTTGGGAGTGGTATCTATTTTTTGATAACGGTTTGTTTCAATTAAAGCTTCACAGAAACTTTCTATTGAAACAGTTAGTCTGGATTTTCTTGATTTTGGCATTGGCCTGTTTAAAAATAAATATAGAATAATGTAAATTGACAAACGTGTTTTGTATAGTAACTGTCTTTGATTATCAATTTTTTTTTATATAAGTCTAATAACAGTATCTTTTAATAGACTAAATATTACTTACTACTTGACAGTTACTAAATTGTCTAACTAAACTTATATAAGGGGAAGGATTCTAACCCTCGGTTTGTATATTTCACTCATATAGAAACTCACTGTTCACAACGATAGTTGTGAACAGTGAAAACAGGGCTTAAAAACAGAAATAAGTAGAAAAGGTTTTAATAAACTTCAAACAAACCATTTATAGACTAAAAGAAGTACCACAAAAATAAAATAACTATTACTTCTATCTGATCAATGTATGTGTTATAGGTCGTTAAGCTAATTTTTACATAATTGATCAAATAATTGTATAATTATAATAAAATCTTAACTCTTAACAATTTTTTAACATTTTTGTTAATTTTTTAGAAATAGTTTAATTTGATAAAAACTAAATAAAATTAAAATCTTAAGTAATATTTTTTATATAGAAAGTAAAATCGTAATCGTCTTAATAATTTTAGATCAACGATAATTGTTCTAAAGCAAACTTTATAGTTTAAAGTTAATTTTTTACCAAAAAAAAGTATTTGACGTTAACAAACTCGATCAATTAATTAGTATTTACAAAAATGTAATAAAGTATTAACTTTTAACTATTTTAAAAGTTTTTAGCTAATTTTTTTGATTAAACTTAATTTGATAATAAACAAATAACTTGTAATACTAATTATATAATAACTAATTACGAATTTTTATAAAATAATTCTAAGTTTTAATTTGAAATTGGAGTAGTCTAACTAAATTTAAATCAACGATAATTGTTCTAAAGCAAACTTTTTCACTTAAAACTATCTTTTTAATTAAAAAAAGAAATTGATGTTAAAAAATTTGAATTTTGGTTATAGCACAAATTTTAATTGTAAACATCGGTATTTACCTTAATTAATAACATTAATTAATAAAATTGCTTTTTATCAATTGATTCAATTAAAAAAATGTTTATAATTTTCTTTTGAATTATAAAGTTAGTTAAATAAAACTGGTATTTGATAAAGCAAAACCTTGAAAATTTCATTTACGGTCTAAAATTTACTAAAAAAATCTTTTACTAATATATTTTTTCTATCTTAGCGCGTTTACTATAACTGAAACTATATAGGTTATTTATTAACCAGCCTAGTACACTAAGCATATAAGATACAAGCTAGACTAATTCATTATTATGACTAATTTAACTTGAAAACCTACAACTTTCTAGTTTGTTTTCAAAGATTTTGTAAAAACTTATTCATAGTATGAGTAAAATCATAAAAATATTTGAATTACTGTTAACAATTACACTTTTTACATTTAATTTTATAATTTTTACTTAAACAACTTATAATAATGGTATGAATAACTATAAATACATTAATCTAAGGCCAGCCTTTCTACACATCATACTATTTGTATGAATAAAAACCATAAAATTTATAGCTTCCAGCTTGATATAAAGAAAAGCATTTAATTTTTTAACAGTCTTAACTGGCTTTTCTTTTAAAATTTTGACATCTAGATCAATGGTTGAGAAACGATTTACATAGGAAAAGGTAGAAATTTTGTATTTATTTTTTCAAAAGCTAGTTTTTTGTAAAGATTAACGATTTATAATATAACTAGTTGTAAAAAGTATTTTAAAATACTAGATATAATTCTTTTAGATGTGTCTTGTCTACCTCAGTACCTACAATTTTTCATTACTTTGCTCTTAACAGGTTAATATTTAAAATGTTAAGGTTAAGGACATAGGAAAGACTAACATTTGAAAAATTTAATAAAAGTGGCTATTATTGTTTACATGACAATTTAAATTCGCACAACTCAATTTCGGACAATTCAAATTCTTAAAAAAATATATGAAAGACTATATCTGAATAATTAATATAAATTTGAAAAAAATAAAAAGTACATATGTAGATCTTAACTGTTCGATATATATATTCAGTCGTTTGCTAATAAAAGATCGTAGTGAAACAAGTTCACTGGAATATAAATAAATAAAAACAAATTATACAGTTATTCTCTTTTATTGTACCAATCTATGTTTCTGTGTGTTAACTAATCAACACACTTCAACTGGGTTATTAATGGAAAGAAATACTCTTATATGTAGATCTTATTAATATCTACAAGCCAGGTTTTAATGTTTTGCAAAAAGAAAAAATGGCCTGCAGATATTAATAGGACCTACATATGTACTTTTTACATTTGACAAATATACATTACTTTTTTAGTAGTGTCCCTTTCAATTTTTTTTAGACAGTTTGAATTGTCGGAATTAGAGTTGTCCGAATTTGAAAAATCAATTAAATTTTGAGGTATAACAATTTTACCGTACAACCGTACAGAATTTAAAAGTTTTAAGGTAAATTTTCTTGAAATTTCAAAAATATACTGAAAATTTATCTTCTTAATTATTAAAACATTTTAATTTAAAATTTTAGAAAATGTTCTTTTCAATATTACAAACAACTTGTAGGAAGCGGATTAAAAAAAAGTGAAAAAATAATTTATAGCCAAAATTGAAAAAAATTATTTATTTAAAAAAAAACAGTTGTTTAAAAAGTTTAAAAATCTGTTACATACAGTTTTTTTTTAAATTTTAACAATTATTCTGAAATTTTTTTAAAACAACTGGTCAAAAACTAAATGAGATAGATTTTTAATGAAAAAGTCTATTTTTGCTCTTTAAGTTTGTGCATTACATTAGAAAACAGTAGAATGCTCTGAATGCTTATATCTCTATAGTTACTTTGAATTTAACAAGCGGTAAAATGTAAGGTGTAGTTTATCTGGTTAAGTAAAAAGTAAGACAAAACTTGAAAAAGCTGTTTTAGTCCCCCTATGTCCTTAAATTAATTTGTTGGAGGATTCATAAAATATTTAATTTTTTTTTTTTTATGAGTCTATTATACAATTCGGTTTTGTTTAACATAAAAATGTAACAAGATAGAATTGTGACCTTTAAAAACATGAATTATATTTTAAAAATTTAAAAAATAGGGGTGGGGGATCCACTTATGGTTTATTATATCTTAAGAGTTTTAACATAGGTACCAGAAGTTTTTAACAGCTTGAGAAAATTCAAAGTAACTTTTGAAATACGAGCGATCAAATTTAGTGAATTCAATAGGTTCTAATGGAATTCATACCATACCTTTAAAAACTTAAAATCAAGGAAAAAAAAGTAGTACTTAAATTTAAGAAAAAAACGTAAGAAAATAACAAACAAACAACTTTAAAGAAATAAAAGTAATTCTTATTAATTAAATAAAGAATTTTTATTTACTCATATAAAATGGAAATTTTATATGAGTAAACTTTATATTTTTATAACTTTTATTATTTTATTAACTTTTTTATTTTTATAAACTTTTTTAGAAAATTGTTGTAGTTTATAACTGAAGTTGTATATAGACCAACATTATTTCATGTTTTAAAAAAATGTTAGACTCCTCTATGACCATAAAAAAGCTTGTTTTACAAGTTTAAAAATTAAAACAGGAAAATTTATCAAACATTATAAGTTACTAATAAAGTATACGAGAAAACTTTCTATAAAATTAATTAACAAGCGTAGTGTTTTAAAACAGTTATAAATTTTTGATTTAAACAAAAATTAACCAAGGCCATTTTTAGTATAGTATAATTTATAGTTTATAGTATAATTATGTTAAAATAAAATGAAATTCACAAAAAGAATAAATCAAATCTTTTTTTAATGTATTCTCAAATGTGCAATTTTCCATAAAAATAAGTAAACAATTTTTAGTTTCTTTAAAACCCAGTTAATGTACATATTTCCAACAGAAAAAAATTGTAAAATATCTGATAAAATTGTACTTGACATCTACATAACTTTTAAAAAGAACGCTTAAATCAAAATCTTTAAATTGATTCATTTCTAAAAATAAAAATAACAAAGTAGATATTTTCTATTTTAACTAAGACTTATACTTTTTAATATTAAAAATAATTAATACATACTAATAAAAAAAAAAACAATTCAGTAAATTTAAAAAAATAAAATATAAATAATCAAAATAAAGAGTTTTAAACATTTTGATGCTAAACAACATGATAATAAAAACTTATATATCATTCATCATTATCATACACTTTTTTAGAAAGTTACTTATTATATCATTGATAAATAATTAAAACTATAAATTGAATTAAATACAAAATATTGAATATTTTTTGTATCGTTGTCAATTATTATTCTTAAGATGTTAAGTCTTCAAATAACAATATACATAAAAAACTTAGTACTGCTGATAACATTTAAAATTATGAAGATAATTACTTTTGATCCTCTGTATGGGTCAACCATCTGCAGTTAGCAGATACTCATTGGGCATGTTCCAAAGCTCATTATCCTTCCTTCTGTTGTATTTTAGTTGTTTCATTGCTACAAGGAGGAGCGACTATTAGAGATGGTCAAAGATCTGCTTCTATAGGCTTTCTGCCCAATCCAGATGGCAAATGCTGTCTGTACTCTGTATTCCATGAGTTGCTCTGGTGTTTTAGTAATGTCCATTTGTATTATATTACAATTAATTTTTATAAATCTGTAAAATATATAAGTATAAAAATATTGTGTTCTATTATTAAAGTTATTTTGCTTTTTGAAAAATGTCACCTGTCATGGTTTTTTCATAACAATATAAACTAATTTAAGAAACAAACTTCATCATATTTTTTTACAGTTCCCCTATTAAACTTATCCAAAAAAATTAACTGAAAATCCCATGGTGGGAACATCATTCTGTAAATAATTGCTTGGTTAAAATTTCAAAAATAAAAATCACTAAATGTGGGACAATCATTAAGCCCAAATTCGAAAGCAATTTTTTACTGACACAGAAAGTAAATAATTACAAGCAATCTGATTATTCTAATAATTACCACCAAATTATTTTTATGATCAGCTGCTTTTTTAGCATAAAAAATTAAATAAACAAAAATAATATCAAAAAATACTCAAATTTAATCAGAATTAAAAACTGTCACTTAAAACTCAAAATAAACTAAAGCTAGTAAAGCTTTTGTAAAGTATAAATTGTAACTTTATTTCAAACTTCTTCACAAGAAGAAAAAACTTCAGATTTACATTTACGGTCAATTAATATGGTCAGTTTAGAACAGGGTTTCCCAAACTCATTTACTAAATCGCCCCCTTTTCAGTAAGTTGAAAAAAAATCGCCCCCCCTGATTTCACAAAGTAGTTTTTCTCAAGAGTACAAACTTTTGAGCTAAAAAAAGTTGTGTTCGAAATGTAATTTAGTCTGGTACTTCTTATGCACGCACTTTTGTGTTCAAAGTAGTTAACAGGGCTTGAGAAAAAAATTTACAGTTATTTTCTTAGAAGCCCAGTAAAGTGTACTAATATACTTAATTATTTAAAAGCCTTGTGTTATCTGTAATCATATCCTGTTTAAAAATGAACTGTTTTGAAACTAATGAAACTTTTAGGTCAGTGGTGGACAATTTTTGTAGTCAGCAATTCATATTTACTAAAAAAATCTTTTCTAGTTTCAACTCGTTAAAAATATGTAATAGCGGGCTGCATGATTTTAAAAAAATAACAAATAAGAAAATTAAAAAACTCGAGCAAAATTGTAATAAACTCATGTACTATTATTGTGATCTAGGAAATAATATTGTGAACTGAAAACGAAATTAAAGCGCATTTCAAAATATCAAGTATCAAAAAACTAAATTTTATTTATTATGCACAAATAGTTTTCAATTTACTTAGCGGGTCTAAATTCGACTGGACCGGCGACTGGATCTGAGCCTTACGTTACCTATCTGAAATCTTAACTGAAACCTGACATTATAATAATATCTCATATAACAAATTTCGGACATTTAGAAGTTAATACTAAGTAACTTATTTAAGCCGCACAAAATACTTAAATTATTTTATAAATAGGCATATTCTAAAATAACTATACCAGAGATTAAAAAAACTAAAAAATGAACAGTTTATTATACACATAATAAAACAAAATTAAAAATTAATTTCTGATCTAGTTTGAGGAAGTTTGACCAACTGGTTGATTTTCTCACATGAAAAGTGGTTTCATCAACAGCTTTAGTTAATGCAGTAAATTTATTAATTTCAATACTAAGATATATTGTAAGCAAGTTAGTTGTAATATTAAAAAATTTTATTTTAAACTTTTTAAACTATTTGTATCGTAGTAGAATACCATGAAATAGTACTTGACTTGGAATAATCTTTAGGGAACTAAACCTTAATTTTAACAATTTTTTCTCTATTTAATTTTTTAAAAAATCCAATGTTCTACACTTAATTCTGTGAACAGAAAGTAAACAATTAAAAAAAAATTTTTACTTGGTTAAAATTTTGTTTTGTAACTGTAGTAGTCTTTTTGATGGCTTATTAAATTTTGTTTAAACATTTTTTTTTTTTCTAGCTATTAGCCTATAATAATTTAAAAGAGGAAAATAGTGAAAATCTAAAAGCTAGTGTTGAAGTATTAAAATAAACTAAGTGTATTCTAATTGCTAATATAATTGAATTAAGAAAAAAACAAAAAACAGTTGTATTAATAGTCTAAAACTCCTTATATAATAATAACTTTTTTAACAATAATAAATCAAGTTAGAAATTAAAATTGAGTTTAAGAAACTTTTAAATGAAAGAGTAGAAGTCATTTAAAATAGAGATCTCAAATTTATACTATTTAAAAACCAAAAAAATCATTTTACAATTTAAAACTTTAATGGTTATCAAAATTTTACAATCAGATAATAGTTATATAGTTATATAAGTTATATACAGATTAAACAAGTAATAACAAAAACCTGTCAAATAAAGGTCTTTCAAACAAATATATTAATCACTATGCTATAAAAACTTTTAGTGTAATGTAAAACGACGAATATGAACTACAAAATTAACCAGGTCAAAATAAAACTATTAACAACTTTAAAATATAAATCATTAAACAAACATAGTAGACTTCCGCTTAAGTTCGCACTTTTAAAAAAAATTAAAAAGTGCAAACTAAAAAAATTATTACCATAGTTTTTTTTACAAAATGACAAATTTAAATATGTTATATGCAATAATGTAATGAATACACATGAAATCTACTAAAACATAAAACAATTTTTCATCAAAATAAAACAAATCTATATAAGCTAACAAATACTATATATATTTTGTTTTATTAATATTTGGTTAGTAATAGACTTTACTTTAGTTATATATAAGAAAATATAAATTTGCTCTTTTTGTTTGGGTAAAAAGTGCGAACTCAAGAGGAAGTCCACCGTAATTAAGACTTATTAGGCATTATGCAAACCTGTTGTAGAATAAATAGCTTAATAAAGTTGTTATTATAAAACGACTAATTAAGTACAATACAAACCAGGTTAAATAAGAAATTTTCCAAAGATCAAATCAAATTAAAAAACTTTCATAAAATAATGTCTGCTACTGAAGTCTAATATAATGTGAAGGATGAGCTTCATGACTGCTTGCAAGTTTTTCTAATCTGATTCTTAATCAGTAAAATAGAGCGTTAAGTCACCTCCTTTATAAATATCTAGATTAGATCTTTTGCTCAAGATGTTGATAACTGAACTGAAAGCTTTCTCGACAACATAGCTAGAAGGAAAAGCTATAAACAACAATCTAAATTCCTCTTAAATGATTGGATACTTTTGCCTTAGTTTTTGTTGAGTTTAAAAGCTTTCATATCGTTCTTTGGGAGAATTTACTTTAAGTTTAAGGTCGGTTTGTAAGTCTGAGAAGGTTTCCTGTATGTCGTTTATTTCAAAAGTATCTGCCTCGAAGGGATCCATATTTTAATCTATATGATAGCTTTTTTGTGTCAAATCTAAGTTTTACTACTTAATATGTTAAAATCGTTAAAAATTCCAGATTTTTTCTAGGTTTTTTTTTGCCGAACTTGTCAAGTTCCAGGTTTTTCCAGGTTTCTAGGTAAATTGGCAACCCTGTATAGTTTTATTTCTTAGTCTAACTTGGTGACTTTTCAAAAAACAACTGGAAATATCATGAGGTGATAGTTAATAAAAAATAACACAGATTTTTACAAACCATTTATGATCCCAAATAACATATATGTCAGGTTATAAAATAGTGAGAGGGATTTCAATCATCTATGATATATGTAATTGTAAAACAAGGAAATATATGAATGAAAATACAGTATTTACTTGAAAGTAAGAGTCATAAGGACTTGATTTTTTTCTATTTTTTACATTAATGAAATAAACTTTTTTGTTTAAGTTTTACCTCAGGGTCAAATAATTAATAGCAAGCTAAAATTAGTAAAATAGCAAGAAAAAAGTAAAAATCTCATAACAGCCCAAAATTTTAAAATTGCCCCCTTTTCGCCCCCTTACTAGTTATCGCCCACCTTTTCGCCCCCTTACTAATTATCGCCCCCCAAATTACTAAAATCGCCCCCAGGGGGGCGATATCGCCCACTTTGGGAAACCCTGGTTTAGAACAACCAGAACTAGTGCCAGGCTTAGGCTTTAATTTTAAATTTTTAACATCTATACATCTATATTTTTAACATCTATATAAATTTGAAACTTATTGTCATCAATACTTAAACTGATTACCATATAAACTGTTGATGAACATAATAACCTTTTCTTTAAATTAATAATTAACATACCTATTATCTCAATTTTAACAAATATGGTATGTAATACAAAGTAAATTTTTTGAACAAATCTCAACTAAAGTTAAAATATTTATTTGAAAAATAAACAAATAAGTTAAAATATTTTTAACAGGCTGGATAATATAATTAGTATAGATTTATTATACATAAAGGTTCATTTTAAAAATTTAGAAAAAAAAATTAAATTAAAAAATAAAGCTGTTTTAAAATAAAAGGACTACAGGCAAATTTAAAGTTCAAATGGAACTTTTTTTAAATTTACATACAAAAGAGTATACAAAAAAAATAAGCTGTTGTTTTCTAACAACAAAACAACATATAAGCATTTCAATACTATTTCCAGATGTTAAAACAGAGTGCTATTAATAAATTTAATGAAGTTTCTGATTTGAGCATTGCAACATTGATTACCAGTGGTTGACAGATATACAAAAATTTAAATACCTGTTTTTTCTTACAATAACCAGAATACTTTACTAAATATATAAGAATTAAATAATTGACATGCTTCAAAATTCCATTTTTTCTTAAAAGCAATTTCAAAATTTGTGGCCTGATGGTGAAGGGGTCTTGTTGACTCTGAGTTGAACATAGAAATCTTCTCACAGTGGAAATCGTAAAAAAAAATTTGGAACACGATACCAGCAAAGTTACTTGGTTATTGTTCTTTAAAATTCGTATGCGTCCTCGGCACGACGTGAGTATTAGTAGAAATGAAAATCAGCTTGATCCTACCACTATTATGACGTCACTATAGCAATTTGCAAATAGAATCCAATAATTTTGCTTTGGAACACGATTCCAGCAAAGTTACTCGGTAATTGTTGATAAAAATTCGTATGCGTCCTCGGCACGACGTGAGTATCTGTAGAAATAAAAATCAGCTCGATCCTACTATTATTGTGACGTCACTATAGAAAACAAGGATTCTGCTTTGGAACACGATTCCAGCAAAGTTACTTGGTAATTGTTGATGAAAATTCGTATGCGTCCTCGGCACGACGTGAGTATCCGTAGAAATAAAAATCAGCTCGATCCTACCATTATTGTGACGTCACCATAGAAAACAAGGATTTTGCTTTGGAACACGATTCCAGCAAAGTTACTCAGTAATTGTTCTTTAAAATTCGTATGCGTCCTCGGCACGACGTGAGTATCAAAAGAAATAAAAATCAGCTTGATCCTACTATTATTGTGACGTCACCATAGAAAACAATAATTTGCAAATAGTTAAATATTAAAATCGTTAATTACTGTTACTATCATTATTATTATTATAGTTGTTATCATTATTAATTAAAAATTACTAATATCATTAAGTTATAATATTTTACTAAAATCGTTAATTACTATTACTATTATTATTATTATTAATAGTTATAAGTTATCATAATTAATTAAAAATTACTTATATCGTTAAGTTATATTTTTTTAATAAAAATCGTTAATTACTAACATTATTATAACTATTGTTGTTATCATTACTAATTAAAAAATTACTAATATCGTTGAGTTATAAATTTTTTACTAAAATCGTTAATTACTATTACTATCATTATTATTAATAGTTATAAGTTATCATAATTAATTAAAAATTACTTATATCGTTAAGTTATAAATTTTATATAAAAATCGTTAATTACTATTACTAACATTATTATTACTATTGTTGTTATCATTATTAAAAATTACTAATATCGTTAAGTTATATTTTTTTTATAAAAATAGTTAATTACTATTACTATCATTATTATTATTATAGTTGTTATCATTATTAATTAAAAATTAATAATATCGTTAAGTTATAATTTTTTAATAAAATCGTTAATTACTATTACTATCATTATTATAAGTTACCATTATTGATTAAAAATTACTAATATCGTTATGTTATAATTTTTTGATAAAATCGTTAAATACTATTACTATCATTATTATTTCTATTGTTGTTATCATTATTTGTAATTAGTCCCCTAATAATATGTAGCATCTTTATATAACATTTTAGTATATTCATTGTAATCAGTTTTTTGTTGTTGTTGTTGTTGTTGTTACTTTTTATTATTTGCTAAACGGTTATTCTAATTTTTAACGATGTTAAGAAAATTACTAATTGTTGCCATCATAATCGTTTTTTATTACTATTATTGTTATGTTACTATTTATGTTATTTGAAAATAAGTTATAATATCTTTATTGTTAATATCAAAAATTATTATATTCACCGTAATCGATTTTTTATTAAAATCGTTATTATTTTTTTTTTTTCAATACTGTTATAATTATATTTATTGTTGTAATCAAAAATTATTTTAATCATTGAATTTAGTTTATTATTGTTTTCAATGTTTAAATAATTACTAAATTTTTAATGTTATCACTATTAATAAAATATTTTAATTATCAAAATTTGTTTTTTATTATCACATCGTGATTATTTATGCTATTTTCAATACTGTTGTTATTATTTTTATAATTCTTATCAAAAATTATTATCACCAACAAAATAAGCTTTAGTCGTGGTAATTATAATTACTTTTAATGTTTTTATTATAGTTATAATTATGATTTTTGTTATTATAATTATTGTATTTTCTATTTATTAGTGTAGAAAGGTTTCATTTCTATTATTCTAGTTTTTTTTATATTTAATGTTAGTAGTATTTTATAATTTAAAAAAGTTTGTTATTTTATTTATGTGATTTTTGTAAAAAAAAGGTTTTATTTCTTTTATTATAACTTTAAAATATTTTTATTATTATTATTCTATGATATAAAAAAATTGTTATTTTATTTGTAATAACATAAAAGAAACAACATTTCAATTTATCATTTTTAGTCCCTGGTACTTGTTTATCTCTGGTTCTTAAATTGAATTCAAAATGTTTTATAGTGTTTCTAACTAAGTCTTTCAAAGCTAATGTTTACAAGCTAATGATATAAACAATGCTACAGATGGAGAACAGATAGGAGAAGTTGATTTCAATGTAGAAAATTTCTGTGGATGAATTCGCCTATAGAAAAACTATCAACATGAACCAGAAGTAAAGTTTAGTGCAGTTGCTCCCCTGAAAACTGGAAGGATGGAAGTTTTTTTTTTTGATAAGATTTTAAAAGAATTAATTTTTGTTGACAGTTTAATTTTTATTTATTAATTTTTAATTTTTAAGCATTAAGTAAGACTTTATTTTACACTTTACATTTTTTTAGATACTTTATTTTTGGTTTTGAAACATAATATAGTTTAATTTTTGCTTTGAGTTTTCTTATTTAGTGTAGTAATGTAGAATATTAGGCTAAAGAAAACGAGAGAATTAAAAAAAAGCTGACTCTCTTGTTTTTTCTAAAACAACTAGCAACAAGTATATTTCAGTTTACAATTTTTGTTTACACTTTGAAAAGTTTTTCATTGAGTTGAACATTGCAAGATCAAAACCCAGTGGTCAACAAATATACAAAATATAAAATAAATTAAGAATATATTTGCAATATTACATTCAAACAAAAACAAACTGAAAAATTTACAATAGTATAATACTTATTGCAGTTTAGTTAAAGTGACATTCACCACAAAATCACCATATTAACTACAAGAATGAGTAAAAATTTAATACAAATGCTTTTATATAAGCATACCAACGCTTTTTCCTATACTAAGTGTAATTATTTTTAATTTTCATGTTTTATCTATAAGCAGCTACTTCTAGCTTACATTTTTACAAATGATTTAGCATAATTTTAAAAGTGAGTTTTCGAACGGAGAGTTAGAATCCGTCCCTATCTAATCAAAAGAATTAGGGGAATTCCCTAATTCCCTAAACTATTAAAGTGAAATAAGAGGAGAAACAAGCAAAATGATGTATATTACACTATCATTTGCCTTGGCCATTTCCTAGATAAAAAAATTGATAAAAGAAAAAAAAAAAGAACAGTGTGGATTACAACAGATTTAATTAAACTAAAATAATTTAATTAACTATTTTTTTCTTTTTTATTATGTTTTTAAGTTTTAGCAAATCCGGTCCTTGATTGAGGCCAAATCGTAAAATATATTAACATTATTTGTAAAATAAACGCTTAATAGGTTAAATAACATGCAAACTAAGGGATTTTTTTTTTTTTTTAATTTATTTTTGGTTATATTATCATATTAATGAAAAATAATAAAAAAAATCTTTATTTTTGGAGGGACCCCATGAAATAATTCAAACCCCAAACCAAAATTTCTTTTTTGAATTAAATAAAAAGGTGCGTTCTCTAAAATAAAATAAAAATTTTAGGTAGCTTTTAAGATAAGGAAAATAATTGATATTAAAGTTTTATGTTTCTTTGAAAAATTAATAAATTTGCCTATAAAATTAACTTGATGCTCGTTAATTTAATAGCTAAATAAAAACTTTTTTTATTCTAGAAAACGGTCCTTTTTGTCTAATTGAAAAAAAATCCATTGGATTAAGGCTTGACTTTTAGTGTTAGACCCCTTAGAAAAAATGAGTTTTTTATCAATTTTTACTTAGCTCGAATTTAATAAAAATAAATATATATATTTTTTTAATATTCATATTTATTAGTGAATAAATTCTGTACAACAATTATTTTTTCCAACTTTTTATATTTTCTACTATATAACTTTATTCTATATTTCCTAATTCCGAAATAAGGCCAAAAAAACAAAATATAAATGGTTGAAAAAAACTTTTGTATAACATTATTCACATATAAGTATAAAAATTAAAAAAAAAATTAACTTAACTTTTTTTTTTTATTCGAGCTAAGTAAAAATCGATAAAAAACTCATATTTTGTACTATTTGACCTTAATCCGGAATTATGAATTCTAGATTAAGTCTAAATAGTACAAAATATTAACAAAAAAATTAATTTTACTTTTTTTTTTTAATCCGAGCTAAGTAAA
>NW_028139939.1:0-39356 GCF_965202585.1 Thalia democratica | reverse complement strand
AAAAGATCATTTTATTTTAAAAAGATAAGAAACTTTTTTATGATGAAAACTGGAAAAGTTTGATTGTTTTAAAAACTATGCAAAAATATATGAAATGAGTTATTATAAAGTAATTGTTTATTACAATTCAACAAAATCTAAAACAAAATAAAATATCTTAGCTTAAAATTTGTAAGCTGAAAATAATAGTAATTAATAATTAGTTGACTCAAAGCAGTTTTTTTTTCACAAAAAATGATATAAAAATAATGAAGTAATAAAAAACAGTTAACGTGAGTTATTTTACAATCAAATTAATGAAAAATGAAAATATTCTAACCAGACAAAACATTAATTACTAACTTAAGTATATTTTTTACCCTCATATAAAAAAACATTTACCAGATACGTATAAAACAACAAAAAAGCGTCAATTAGACATATATTTCTTTGAGAGCAACCAAATAAAACGTAGCTAATTAAGTTTTTCGTCAATTATTAACAGTTATAAACAACTAGTAAATATATGAATAATAAGACTATTCTTAAATAGTTAGTATGGCTTTAGTTAATGCATTTAAAATTTTTAGCGTCACAAGCAAATCACTGGCAAATCTTTATTTCAATTTACTTTTATTAATTGATATAACTTAAGTATAAAACACATCTGGTCTAACATTGGAATTTTCAGCGTATATAAAACGCCATCTAATAAATTTGCATTAGGCATATTTATTACTTATATACAAAGTGTTAAAAATAACAAAAATAACTTTTGCAGGTTATAATACAGCATAAAGACCTATTTAGTTATAAACTTCTAGTCAAATTAATCAAATAGTTTATGACTTAGAAGTTTTAAACAGTTAATTTACTTTTAAAATTTAATTAAAAACTTACTTTAAACAACGCTTCGGTTTATTTTTTGCTTTTTGTTAAAAAACGACAAATTTTACTATTTCAGTATTGTAATTTAAGATAATTAAAGTTTTTATAAAAAAGTTTATTTGAGTTTTGTTTATTCTTTTAAAGCTAATGACATTAGCTAAAGTTTTAAATAATTTGTATGTTAATTTTTTTTGTTCTACTTCTATAAAAATGTTTCAATTTTTATTACACTTGATTATTGATGGTAAGTTTTAAAAACTATTAGAACCTATAGCAAAATATTCTAAAAATATTGTTGGGTAAAGTAATTTACTTATTTAAAATTTTGTCACTCAAAGTACTATTTAAACATTATTAAATTTGATAATAGAATTCATTAATAACGACTGAGATCTTATAAATTAATGAGGGACAATAGTTTTCTAGCTAAATCGTTAGGGTTATATTTTAATAAATATTTTGTTTTTCTAATACGAAAAGTAAAAAATAATAACTTATATACATTGAAATAAGTTATGTTTTATCAGATTTATTATTGACGTCGAAATATTAAATGACAATTACTTGCTAAACATATAGCTATAAAAAAATCTACATTTAACAACAAATGTCATCAAGTAGTGAAACAAGTTTGAAGCTTACAATATAAAGCAAATTTTAATATTCAATTAGCTATATAAATTTAAATTAAAAGTTATACAGATACTTGTCGTAATATGTTTTTGATGGCGTACATGTTTGTAAAATTTAAATACTATCTTTAGAATATTTATTTTTAATTGATAAAACAAAAAAATTAATTGAGACTTTCTTTTAACTGATTTAAAACTGCATTAGTCTAGGTAAGCTATTTTATTTGCTCTTAATTTCTAGTTCAGGGAATTTGTTACTTGATAATAATATGAGTTTATTTTATAACAAACTTTTATAAGTCAAATACTTTTATCTTTATTTTTTATTGACCTAACTTTGAGAAGTTAAAAAATATCCTGCTAAAAACTTTATGAACATAAGTAACAAAATTACAAACTGACCAATAGTGAGATAGACAATAATACAAACCTTATTAATACTGTATAGTTTTGTCATATATTTTGGCAAGTAATATCTGAAAAAAAATTATTATTTTGACAAAAATATTTTTTATGTACTTTTATTTACTTTTGAATCGAACATTTACTTAAAATTAACAAGTAAATTTTGAAATATATTTATTTTCATCTTATTCAAGTTTTTTGACGTCACCTGTCTTTTTCCCGGTAAAAATCAGATTTATATTTTATCAAATAAGTAAATAATTATCAGTAAATAACTAGTAGTACAAACTTTATTTCAAGTGCTTTCGAAAGCGCAATTTAAGAATATACTTGAATATAACTTATCTGTTTCAGGCTATATCTTTTTTAATATGAAGTATTTTGAGAAGTCCAACTTAATTTTAAGCGATTTTAAAGCGCCATATAAATATAAATTTATGAACTTAATGTATTTGTTTCGAGCTTTTTAAAGTATAAAGTAGCACTTTGGTAAATTTTATTCTGACATTATCTAACAAAAAATTTTCGCATTACAAAAAAAATTTTAATACTCTTTTAGAAAACATACTTACTTACCTTTGTAAATATTTAAAAAAAATATGATATTTACTTAAAAAAATAGGTTATAGCATTTCACCGATTTAACTAATTACAGTAACCTCTCAAATCTTTACGCACTCATGACGTTAAGCAATATCGTTTAGTTACGCATTTTAGAATTTTAAAAATTTCAAAAAATGATTTAATACTGCACAAATAAGGTTTATTGTGTGTTTTTAATTTAAAATATGTTTTTAAATGCTCACTCATTTGCTAAACATTTGGAATAATTTAGCTATTTTTTATCATATTTTTATTTTCTTAAATAAAAAGACAACTTTAAATCAGATAAAACTGTTTATTTTCTTACTTAAAAATTCTTACAATACGATTTTCCTAAACAATATTAAAAAGACTTTATTTATTATTTTAAACTAAAACTTTACTTAACTGTTAAGTTGTATTAAATATCGAATACTAACAAATATAGGTATTTTAAAATTTAATAAAAAACTTTTGAAGTTTACAATTGCGTTTATATTAGTTAGCTCAAAATATACTTAAGTTAGTTATTTTTGTTCTATTAACTAAATAACTATCAGTAAACAAAATTTGATTTTATAATAAAAAACAAGAGTTGTTTTATTGTTAAGAATTTAAATTGTAACTTAATAGGACAATTGTTAGTATTTTCGAATCAAACTGATACTTAAAATTATTACGTCAAGCTAACTGTAAGCCGTATAAAATTTATTTCTGAACATAGAAAATCATACATTAAAAATGTACAACTTTTTATATTTAAACAAAATAGTTTACTCTGTTAAAAAAAACTTGTTTAAGCTTATAAAACTTTCGTTTTGACCTTTTAAGCTTTTTACGTTTTTATGTTTTTTTTGTAGTTTATTTTTAATAGCGGTACTTCATGAATTTAAATAATTGTCTTGTAAAATAAGCTCACATTTTATAAAATATATTACATACTTAATTTCTTAAATGTAGTTAATTAGTTTGGTTACAAAGTGAGCTTTACAATTTTAACGACGAAAACTTAGCTTGACCTTAAAAAAATAATTTAATAATAAAATACATAATCAGAAGTGCACTAAGCTCCAGATAAAGTTATTACTTTTGGCTAATTGTCGAGCGTGATGTAGTTATTTCAAAGCATGCAAAGACATGTAAAAATATATTATGTATCTAAGAGATATCGGAACTATTGTTTTTATGTTTATTTTGATTCAAAACCTTTTAAATATAATTGATCTTAATTTTTTTGTTTGATTTTCTATGACTTTTTACTTGTTAGTTGTATCAATAAATAACATCAGTTAAAAAACAAATATCTTTTACATATATAAAATAACGACTGTAAAATTGTTTTGAAAATATTTAACAATGTATGTATTATTTTTTGATTTAGTAAATAAAATATAAACAGTAACCTTTTGCAAATCTACACACTAAGTTAAAAACTCGTTTAGTCAACTACTTGAAAAATCTTAAGAAAAACAACAAAAAATAATTAAAACACTTTAATATCGAAATAAATTAAATTACTGTACGTATCAAACAATACTATATTAGCAACATTTCGTTTAGTTACGCACTTTAGCTTTTAGAACATGTGTAGATTTGCACGAGATTTCAATTATAAGTTCGATTTACCTTTTGGCAAGAAGTCTATAAACTTATTTATTTAAATGAGTGCTATTTAATATGATACTGGTATTAATTATTTCTTTATTTCAGCACTAGCTGAATTAAAGAAAAGTCGTCTATACATTTTATAAAGTTTTATATTTCATATAACAGTATTCTTATCTCATATCTATAATTTTATATAAGAATTGTAGACAAATATTTTCCAACCCCAGACAATAAGTTTGAGTTTAAAAGTAAAAAAAAGTTTATTTAACTTTAATGTAACATTAACTAAAAAGTAGTATTTAATTTTCTGCTTATCAATAATTATTCAAAAACCAATAGCATTTGAATAGCAAAATTTTTTTCAAAGCTTAATTAGTGACGTCAGTGTTTACTTCTAATTATTTGACTCAGTTGTTTCTATATATTCAAATAACTTTTTAATGAATGTTTTAAAAGTTGTGAAATAGATTTTAAGCGCATAAAAGCGCTATTAAAACTTTAAATTTTTGTTTAAATAAACAAAGTATTTAATATCATCTCTTATCATTTATTACAAGTATTAATTATCATCGTACTGCGTAATTTTAGTGCAGATTAAAGACAAAGCGTAATTTGTTGTGTTTTTTCTAACTTAAGCTATCGATTTCAGATTTCTTTTTAAAACAAAAATTAAATCAGTTTTGTAGCTGCAAACATAACATTACAATAAAATGGTTTTTTCAACCTTAAAAACAAACTTTTGAACAAAATTTGAAACATGTTATGGTCATTAAACAAAAAATAACTATTAATCAGGTAAATAACATTATTTTTTATTTGACCTTAATATAAAAAATTTATATTTTTTTTAAAAACCTGATTTTATGTACATTCAAATTTATTCTTAAAAATTTTCAAAATAAAAATACAGAACTAGTTGGTTACATTATCAAAAACAATGATCTTATCTAAATATTGTAAATAATAAAACAGTAGGTTCTGATTTCTACAAAGTAGCTTTAGTCTTAAATACAACTGTGAAATTAACTTAAATTATATTTAATTTTTTGTAATGAATGCAATATAATGCTTTTTTTAGAAAGCTAAAAATCACTGTTTTGAAAAAGTAGATATATTTCAAAGAACGTAAGAACATTTACCATTGCATATTAAAAGAGCTACTGTCGTTTTTGTTATCTTACGTCGATAAACAAAACGTATAAAAAAACAATATTAAGATACTGATTATTTTAATTACAAAATTTTAAGTTTCTTCTCTTGTAATAAATAATCTTATATATTCGAAATTTGTTAAGAATATTAGAACTATCAGTTTAAACTTTGTAACTATTAATTTTAGAATAGTACTAGTAAAATAGAATTTCAGAGTTTTTTCGAGTCTTTTAAAAAACACAATTTTTAAGTTTTACAACTAATGAAAATTATCAGAAATATCTGATAAAAAAACTTTAGTATTTTGGACTTTTCGAGGACTTGTATAATAAAAGTGGTCGATTAGTTTTCATCCTTGATTGGTTACTCTAGATGAGACATTAATCAAGTTTGTAACGCCAAAACTATGAATTTCATTAAAGTAGTTTTTTATTGATGTGTCTCTATACTTCTTAAGTGAATTTATATTAATACCACCAAATTTGCAAATTTCTATATTTGAAGTAAATTGTTCATTAAAAAAAATCTAAAAACTGTTTAGTAAAGTCACCTTTTGAATATCACTAGTGAAAGTAAGATCTGTTTCTTAGTGTATACATTATAGAGTCACTAACATATATACCAACTCCTCCTGCTTTGGATAAGGAATTTGTGTTGTGGAATGTTTTTTTTTGTAACAGTATAGAGTCTAGATAAACATTCTTATTTAACCTAATCTCACAGACCCCTAATATGGCTGGTAAACTTTATAAGATGATATTAATAAATTCTATTAGTAGAGAGATTTTATTGAATAAGCTTCTTATGTTTAAATGCAAAAAACTTAAGTAATAATTTAATTATTTGGTATTTAATATGTCAGAAGAGGTATACTGAATATAAGCAAAATGTGGTTCAGTACAGGTTTCTGAAATAATATTTTTAAAAGCAAGATCATAATTTAGCAGAATTATATCTGTAATAATTATGTTGTTAAAAGGAAACATAGTATTATAACAAAGTCTATAAAAATGTTTCATTCTTATTTAGTACATAGTTTTTAAACTTCTTTTATGTTAAAGCTGAACGTTTAAAGTGAGTCCATACGGTACATAAGTTTTAAATACAGTTTTGAAAAAAATTTGCATGCATCATTGCATACTCTACATGGATATTTTAACTTTTAATTTTTATTGTTACAAAACAAAAGTAATTCAATTTTTATTTGTTTACTAAACTAAAAAGTATTACCTGTGAAAACTAAACAGTTTTGAAATTAAATACAAGTCACAAATTTTTTTTAATTATTTTCTCTAAAACTTTTAATACAAAAATATTTAAAAAACATAATTCTATTGTAAGTTATATAAAACACTTTAAAGCAATTTTTAACTTAGAAAAAACAACAGCTTGTAGTATTTAACATTACTCAGTTACTTTTAATCCTTGTAAATGTTGAAGTTGAGTTAGTTTAATTTAAAAAAATACAATTTTTATATTTGATATTGCTTTTGAGTTTTAAATCAAAGTATTCAATTTATATTCGAAAATTTCGCTATCAATTAAAAAACTTCCAATTTAGAAATTCTAGATATCTTAATTAAATAGTTTATAAAAGTTGTAAACTGGAATTTGTGCTTTGACCCGTATTTTACGGCTTGCATGAATATTAAGTTTATTACTTTAATTTTCATTAATGACATCATGTTATTTAGTCGCCGCAAACATGTTCTAAATATAAATCAATTAATTAAACTAGTAATATGTGTGATAGCGAAATGCTGAGTAGAAATAATTTATAGCTTTCAAACAGATATCAAAAGATAAACAAAAATACTTGACAAAATCAAAAAAAATTTTTGAATAGTGTTTTTTAAAATTAAAACAACAAGATGTTTGGATTTAATGCTTACTAACTCTTTTAAAATTAGAATGTGAAAGTAATTTTAGTGATGTAACTGTAAAAAACCGTGACATCAAAAGAAAACTAACTTTGTATGATAGTTAAAATTAGAGATATAGTTTATTTCTAAGAATTGGGAATGTTGTTTGAAAGCTAAGTTAGCTTTTTAATTGAACGATAGCTACAATGGTATATATAAACCAATTTAGAAAGATAAAAAATACTATTGAATTAAAAACAATAAGTTAAATGAAAGTGACAAACCATTCTATCATTGTTAAATTACGTTATTTTCTATTATTTTTAAACTGTAATCTGGAAAATGAATGTAATCGAATGATCTTGACGTGAATTTAAGATATAAAACTAAACTTATTTTGTTTGTTAAAGTAACATTTAATTAAGCTAATTATAAATATAATTTACAATATAAAGTCCGTTTCAAAACTAATTACAAAAGTTAAGATTTGTCTTGTGTTATTTACAACTTTTTTTTTACATTAAAAACATAAGTCTACTGTACTTTTTAAATAAATGAATAAAATCGATGTTTCTCAATAAAAGTTTAAATATACTTTTACTGCAACTCATCAGAAACTTATTGCAGATATTCAAAGTAGAACAATAGCTTCAAGTAACAATTAATAAACATTAGAAAACTACTTAAGTAATTAGAAAAAGAATTTTTTAATATTCAAAAATGATACTATTAATAAAAATTTTTAAATTTAAAATATGGATCTTTTCCAAAAATGTTAAAAATCTGTCTAGATATAATTTTAAAGAAAAGGAAAATGAGCAAAATAAGAATAATTTAAAGTTTTATTAAACCTTTAGAAAATTACTATAAAAAGTTGCAAATAGAGTTTTGTGGTTTAATAATCAGAAAATACAAACAATTATCAAAGTATTTTCTAAAATTAAGTTAAAAAAAAACTCTATTTAATTTGTCATAAATTCATATAAAAATTAAAAAATATTAGTGACGTCGTTCGTTATTCGTAAACATTAGTTTTACATGTTTGTTTAAGATTAATGTAACTAAAATTAATATATCAATTGCACAATGGGTTCTAATTTTCAGCGCCAACAAAAGCGCCAAGTTTTAAATTTTATTTTCAAAAGTATTTGTTACAGATTATGCTATTATAAGTAAAAAATTAGTTTAGAAGGTACGTATAACAGTAAGTATACTATAATACATTAAAAAGAAATTGAAATGTTATCTATTCGTTAACACTATAGTAAAATTTTATATAGAAGTGTTAAAAGTGTATTTGTTTTTGTGTATTTCAACCTTCTGTTTCTTTGAAAAAATTAATTGCTGATGTAAAATTTTTTTTTAATTACACAAAAATTTTAAACATTAGATGATAGTACAGATGTCAGAAATTAATATCAAACAATCAGATACTTAACTTTTTAAACATATTCATAGAGATATAATTTTATAATAAAAGCTTTGTTTCGGTTTTGCTATAATATTAATGAAATTTCTATTACCATTACAACTAATATTAGAGATATTAAAATAATATTAGAGAAAATCCCTAGTAGAAAACAGTTACAGCAAATAAAAGCAAATTTAAAGCACATTTATAACTCGTACCCTCATTTTTCCCAAAGTTATTAATTACAATTTTATTAATAAAAAAAAAAAGGCTTTGCAAATTATAAAATAATATTCTTTAATTATTTTCACAGTGAAAGCAAAACTTAACTTTTCGAAAAATGAAAGTGGTGTTTAAAAAATTTAAAATTTTCACAGCAAAACTCAAAATATAAATAATAGATTTAAAAATTTTACAAAAGTATTTAGAAGTATATACGACAAAAGAGAGTCTATTCTTTTAATCTTTCTGTCTTAACACATTTACATGTAGAAAATTAACATGTACACAATTGAATGTTTAAAAATGTTATCAATATTAATAAATTTTTATATAAATAAATTTATCGGTATTTCTGAAACATTCTCAAAAAATTTATAGCAGTATTTAACTTAGTTGAAAATTAACATACAGCTATGTTAAAGTTTTTCTATATATTAAAGTTTTTGACGTCATATTTTACTTCACCCTAAACATTTGCATCAATAAAGTACATAAATTAAGTGGTTTGTTTAATTACAAGTATCTCTCAAAAGAGTTTAGTTTATAACTTTAGATAGAAAACATACAATAAAAAAATATGTAAATTTATTAGTAAATTTATTGTATTTGTTTTGAAATAAATAACAATAAATAGTCTTATTGTGCAGCAAACATAAAACTCTTTATACAAAAAAGACAAAAAAAAAACTATGATTTGACAAACAAAACAATATTTTTAACTGGTCAAATATAAACTGTGAAATTTCTTGTCTTAATTTTAATTTTACATAAATGATAGTTCAAACACAGACGTTCAGAAACTACTTTACAGTGGTTTGTGGAATAGATTTAAGTAGTTAATTCGCTTGAAACACATGAAAACCGACAATAAACTATAAAGCATTATGACTGAAAAAAAACATATTATTCTATCTTTAATCAGTCAGACTAAAAAACAGCAAGCAAAATTGTCTATTGTAAACGACTATCAATTGTGTTGTATGTAAATCTATTTATTAAATACTATTTAATAACAATGTATTAAGAAAAAAATGTTTATTCACCCACATTAAGACATTTAGTGAGATCACTTGTTATGTCGTCATATGTTACTTTTCGCCTTACTTTACAAATTGAGGTAAATTTGATATGAAATCTAAACTATATAAGAATTTTTATTTTCAGTGCAAAAAACCCTATATAAAATAAACATGCTTATAGGTTAAATAAACAAGTACTACTTTAAAGATATAACAAACACAGCAGACTAAAATCTTATAATAAACACCTAATTTTTAATATAAAAGAACCTAGTGGTTAACAGAAACTCTAGACTGTTTAAACTAGTAATTTTTTTTACATTTATTAACAAAAAATATTGACAAACTAAGTTTTAAGCTAGTAGTGACTCAGAATTAAAAGATATTGCTATCTTAAACTTATTTGATAAAGAAGAATACTTTTAACTATGTTTGCTTTTCAAACGAAAGTTTTAATAATTCTTATTGTAATTGTACGTGTATTAAAACAAGTTAGTTTTGTGGTTTTTAAAATAGAATAGAACTTATTTTGTAGACTTAAAAAAAAGTCAATGTTCTTTTGTAAAAATAATCATATGTGTTCAATTTACCACTGTCGGTTCGTATAAAAAATGCAATGTTTAGTTTATAATGTAGAACTTTTTGACGAAAACATTTTAAAATATTTTAAGACATAAACATAAAAATTAATGCATTCATAACAACAAAATATAATTCAAACTTATTCGTCAATCATATATCTATAAGCTGTGTGCCTTAAAAATTCTAGTTAAAATTTACAAGTAGACTAAATAAACTGTATTTTCTTTAGTTTTCAAACTGAGCAATTCAGTATTTCATAACACAACAAAAGAAATTTAAAACCTTTAAAAAGTTAACCATTGCAGTTCAAAGGTAAATACTTAAAGGTGCAGCTTTAAAGCCCATTAAAATAGTCATTTTTAGCTTAGATTATCTTTATTTGATTCAAGTTAGGTTATTTGATAACCTAACGTATGGTACCAAACAGAGGACATGCGTTACTAAAATAATACTAATTATTACTAATAAATTATAGGAACTTTCTACTTATAGGAAATTCTAATTATGGCTACTTGTACAAATTAGACAACACAAGTAGCAAATACAATAATCTATTCTAAAAATAAACAACGATAGTACAATATAAACACCAAATAAAAAATAGTACTTACATTAAAAAAATTCTTATAAAAAAAACAAACTTAACAATTGAGTGGTGAACATTTAATAAACCTAAACTACAACTATATAATATTTAAATCTTACTCGAAAAATTTTAAACGATTAAAATGCTGTTCAAATAGTTTCAAGAAATAAATACTTATACTTGTTACGTGGTCTTTTATAAACAAGAAAACAAAGCTTTTAAACATAAACAAGGATCTTATTTTATTTAAATTAAAAATACTAATTGTTAGAAAATTACATTTTTAAATCTAGACTTTATTTTTTCTATACCAAACATGTTATTTACAAGCGTTGTGCTTGTGTTAAATTACATTGTGAAAATATTAGGTCATTTTTTAAATTTTAGCAAAATTTGTATTAACAATTTTGAAAAGACGTTCATGGGTTGCGCATATGACGTCATGAGGAAATATAAGTCTGTCAAAAATTTTTTAAAAGTAAAACTTATTTTGACGATTATTTAATTTTATTGGGTATAGTATACTTTGTCAGATTGAAATGAATTTAAAAATGTAATATTTTTTTAACTGATACTCTAGCTTACATTATATTGCAGTAACGTTTGTTGTAACATACACAAATTACAAAAAATAAATAAAAAATTGTATCACTACTGATATAAATTTATTATAAATTAGTTATCAATATTTGAAATGTAAATAAAAAAAGTAACACGTTATAGTTAAACTTATTTTCACTAAAGTTTATTTTATTTATGACGAAAATGTTTCTAAACATAATTTACTTTGATATTTAAATTAAAGCGTTTAACAGAGAATTTTTTTCTTACAATAGTAATAACAGATGATTAGAAAACTAAATAATAAACAAACAAGTTTTTCCTTTAAAATTATTTTTTTTGTATGAAGAAAATTTCAAATTATAAATATTGTAAACGAATCAATTTTTGATTATTTTTAAAAAGTTTGATTTAAAAAAACTAGCACTTGTAAAATAATTTACAACTTTATATTTTCAATGGGTACGTTAACTATTTGAACTTTCTATTAGAAAGCTAAAAATTTATCAAAGAAAAAAATATTACACTTTGATTTTTAAAATAAAACATATTAATGCTTTTAATTTAATTATTTATAGATATTTGACAAAATTTAAAAATTATTATTATAACATCTATTAAAAAATTAGCTTAAAAATATTAGTATATTCAAAGTTTTCTATTTGATAGAAAGTTATAGTTGTAATAGTCAGCTATAAAATATTGATAGAATACAGGAAAATATTTTCCAAATATTGAATTAATCAATTTTAGACAAAAGTATATAATAAAATTAGAAACTAAAACTGTAAAACTAGGTTTAGACTAAAAAACTCTTTCAAAATTTCTGCAACAATTGAAGACGGTCTTTAAAACATTTTTGATTCTGAAGAAGCAAAAAAAAAATTGAACAAAAAGTTAAGGTAACTTAAAATAAAAGATGTGGTAACTTGTTAACTTATATGCGAATATCTTTTTTCTCCTCGCTTTGGAAGATTAAATGCACAAGTTATTATATTGAGAAAATTATTAAGTATTAAATTATAAGGTTTTTGTGCGAATGATGTTGATGACGTCTACAAAATCATAACTATTATATATGAATTTCTATTTTAGTATTTAAAATTAATTAATGTTAAACTTTATTTGTTATTCTATTAAAAACCACGCTAATGGTAAACAATGTTTTTTTACTCTTTAACTTAATTTATATGCAGAAGTATGAAAAATATAAATCTTTTTAGTAATTGAAATATTTGCAAAACTGTAAAAATGCATTATTTAAAAAAAAAAGATTTTCATTTAATTCTCTAAATATATTTATTGGTTATCAAAAACTTTCGGCATCTAAAAACATAAATATAACTAGTTGTATAGTTTAGTTTGTTTGACTTTTTACTGAACGTATTTAGTTTTAACTCAGACTTAACTTGTTTTCTAAACAAACTTTACATAATAATTTCTTATATGTGACTAGTATCAACTTTAACTTATACGAACAAGTATCTGGTTTAAGGTTTGATAAACATTAGTTTGTCGTTAGATTACTTTAAATACTTACAACTTACAATAATCTTAAAACGTTTATTTAATAATTTTTATATAAAAACTGTTATATAAAAAAATTGTCTAATTTCTTTTAATTAAATTAAATTTAACAATAGATATAAAATTATTAAAAAAATAGTATTTTAGTTATGATACATAAACGTATCAAGGACCCTAAAAGATAGAAAAAAAAAACTACCAAACAAAGTAATTTAAATGATCAACATCATAAATAAACTAATAACGATGAAAAAGTTTTATAACCTAAAAAAAGAAAATAAGAAAAAAAACAAAGACATTTTATACAACGGTCGTTAAATTATAACAAAAACCATTTTATTTTTCATAGAATCTAAATTCGAAAAATCGAATAAAATTGGATAATATACGAAAGTATTAAAACTTTTAGTGACGTCATTTGCTCCCAGTAAATGTTTGCTCCACTAATTCAAAAATATTGATACAACCTTAAAAAAATTAAGCTTTATGATTTATAAGCAACTTTAAGCACACACGAGTGCGCCAAGATTTTTATTTATTTTTGTTAAACTGTAACTAGTTGAAACTTTGAAATGTATTTATATTATATATTATATAAAAAGAGTTACTATAACTTCGTTCTTGTTTTTATTAAAAAAATTGTAAATTTGTTAGTTGAATTATACTACAATTTATGCAAAAAGTAGATTTAAGTAATATAATTTTATAGTTTTTGGTTTAAAATATTGACATAAATAATTGGTTGAATATTGGTAATCTTCAATAGCAGATCACCCTAGATATGCATAAAAAAAAACGGTTTTCAAACTAAAAATTTTTTTTTTCAACGCCAGCGTTAATAAATATTTATTGATTAAGTAATTCTTAAAGGTAAAAAACTAAAAATAATCGGAGCTAAAGCTAACAATTCTGAAGTATTGTTAGCTCTGTTGTATAAAGTTACTTGCCTGAAAATATGTCAATAAAAGTATTGCCATAAAACGTTTAAATTTAATGTTAGAACGAATTTATAAAAACTGAACTCATGTAAATAAATGTTGGACTGTATAAATTTACTAGCTGAACTGTCATGACTGTACTTCAATAAAGACTTTTTCAATTCTGAAACTTAAAAAAATTATGAGTATTAAGTTGTATTCACTAAAGCTAGGTAAAATTTATTTAATATCATTACTTTTTAACGATGTCTTGTTGATGTCACAAAACTTAAACCAAAAAAAAAACACTTCCTATTAACAAATTTATGTTTGTCAATATTTAAAAGTTATTCAGCTAATATAATTTGTAACTTTTAAAATAAAAGCAAGTTTAAGTGTTTACATGAATAAAGCTACACAAAAAATATTAAAATTCTAAACTTGATAAATCTGAGTAAAACAAGTAATAATATATTTATATAACTTACGGGTTTATTAATATTAAACATTTTCAAATGTTCTAATTATTTTACGCGCATAACCATAACAGAATCAATATAGAACATCGAAAAAAAAAAGTTTAAAAATTATAATGAATGTTTGAAAATAGAAATAATTTAATATACTTTAGCTTATTTCATATTTACAATACCAATTTATTGTTTAAGTTTTTTAAATAAACATAAACGGAGATTTGTTCTTCATTAATATCGATCTAAAGCCTTTATAAATGTAAAAGTTATATAATTTGTAAGATAATTTACTTTGTATTAACGTTTTAATAGTTACAAAATAATAAAAGTATATTTAAAACATAAATATTAAAACACAAACATTTGTTTGAACAATAAAAGATAAAATAAACTAAAAGCTAAATTTTTGTACATAAAAACAGTCCTTTCAAACAAATATGTTTGAAATATCGTTACTTACATGTTAAAATTATATTTACCGAAACGTTAGCTTTTATACTTAATGATGTTATTTGCTCTTGTTCGCTGTAAATCATTTAACTAAATTAAATTACAAACAGTAAGTTAATCTAACATAGTTATTTGTATAAAATAACTTTTCGTTATCTTGATTATCAAACGAAACAAACTAGTTTTTAGTAGTATTTTTTAAATTTTATTTAAAAACCCTCAAAAATTAATAAATTTAAAATTGCATTCTCTAAGTAAACTCTTTTTAGTTTTTTCTCAACTCTTATATTATATTTATTGTCATAAATAGTGACTTTTTTTGCATATTAAAAAGTTTAAATAATTTTTACAGAGCCTAGAAGTTGTAACTTACTACAAATTTATTTTAGATCAAACTATTATAACTTAAAAACAGCCATCTTAATTTTTACTGACCTTGTATTCTTATTTAGTATTAAGTCTAGTCTACATCTATAAAATCACTATTTATTTTAGCTTAATAAAGTCATTAAAAACACAAAGCTCATAGTATTGCAACAAATCTTAACTGAAAGAAATCATGAACTGCTGACAAAAACATTTAAACTTAATAAAAATAAAAGGCTACCAGTAAAAACAAAACACAGCAATGACAAATAAAACATAATAGTTTTTCCAACTCAAAAGTAATCAAAGTAAAACACAGTTGAAAATATTTTGAATTGTAAAACACAACTTTAAACAGTAAGCAAGCGTTCTGTAAACAAACATGGTTTTTATAAAGAGAGTAAATAAAAAGTAAAAAAAAACAGTGACTTCTATTGTTACACGTAAACATTTGGTTAACTCTATTGTTCATAAAAAATGATCATGTGTTGAATATGTGTTGTTAAAATTTTTAAGCGCATTTAAAAGCACCATTTATAAAACTTAATTTACTCAAACTTATTTTATTTTCAACTGAATTGTATATATAGCTTCTAAATAAGAATCAAGTGCAGAACAAGTGTAGTTAGGATTTATAAAATCTATTTGATTCAAACTTTTAATTCTAAGTTTTATTTTAAAAAGCAAACACAAAAGAAATTTTGTTAGCTTCTAACATATTATTAAAATTTAATATAATTCCTAAGCTTGATGAAGTTTTTAATAATCTTTAACTTAAACTATTGAGCAAAATAGTAAAACTCAATAAAATAAAGTGCACTTTTTGTGATATTTAGTAATATAAGCCTTCGCTCTACTGTTTATTTTGCCAATAGATAAATATTTGATTACTTGAAATAAGAATTTTTGTTCTTGATTTGAAAAGAGCTTTTAGCCTAAAACTTATGGTTAAATTTGAAATTTGTTTTTATAATATGTTATTAATTTTAGATACTTCAGTTTAATCTAAAACTTTTATAAGACAAAAAAATATAAAACATTAATTTTAATTTTTATAACTTAAATACTTTTGGCACTAGGTTGAAACTTATTGAAAATAAAGCATTTCAGTAAACTTAAACCTGTTAAGAACATAAACTAGTTCTTAAAAGATAAATAACTAGAATACAGAATATACTAAAATTAATATTACTTAACATAAACTAAAAAATGTGAAAACTTTAATGTCAAACTTCGACTAAATTCTAAAAAAAGTAGCAAATAAAGTTATGTTGTTGGATCATAATAAATTTCAAACATTTACTACTCATTTTTGCATGTAAACATATTTGTATATAAATTTGTACGTAGACAAAATGGTTTGTTGAAAACTTTTATATTTGCTTTTATTAAAAATGTGACGTCCGATAAAGTAATTATAAAGAATTTATATTTCTGTAAGTAATATTTTTTAATCTTATATAATTTAATTATCATCAAACATTTTAAACTTTAATTAAAAGTATTTTTAAGTATTGTTGACACTAGTTTAACTTAAAATTCTTGAAAAATTTAAATTTTGTTTTAAATAGGTTTCGAAGAATTTGTCAATGTCAAGTATTTTTTTAGATATAATGATTTTTTTTCCATTTTTAGTTTTGTTGATTGCTTCGTACTTTTATTAATTAAAAAATATTGTAAAACTAACCTTAAGTGCTAGCCTTAAGTGCTATGTTGATTTTTGTTTAGTAGTATACTTAAAAACAAGCATAGAAGTAACAATTTTTTAACAAAAGTTGCTCAAGTAAAGTAAATCTTGAATGGGAATAAATAACAAAAAGTGCTTAAAACAAGCTAATGAAGAATTAAATATTTTTAATAATAAAGGCTAAACTTGTTTTGTTTACCGGTTTCGGTGGCAACGAATTGCTACCTTTTCAAGCAAAAATAAAATATCATTAGTAATTAAAAAAAAAAAAGCTTTAAAATGTCGACGTTAGAGTTTTGTAAGCTAAAAATTTTATACTAGCAGAACTTTATCAAAAAAAATTTAAAACTTATAGACATTCACGTCTTAACTTATAATAAAAAGAAAATTAAGTAATTTTTCTAAATTATAAGTAGAATTAGTAGTAGCGCTGGTAGCATAATAATTATTGTTTAAAAAATTTTAACAAAATTAAATTTTTAAGATAAAACGGTTACTTGTTATCATAATAAAGTAAAATCATTTGTATGTAAATTTAATTTTTTTGAAGTAAATTAATTGCTTTATTTTATTTATTAAAAACTGCACCATTATTTTTATGCATGAGTAAATAAAATTTGTCTTAGTTACATTTTGAACATGCTTACTCTTCTGTATCCAATATGTATTAAGCACTATAAACTATAAAAAAAAAGTTGAATTTTATGTGTTTTATGCTTGATACTATGTATAACAATAAGTTATATTTTTTAAACTTTGTCACAATCGACATATTTATTAGCTAAGAAATTAAATAAACTTTTCTAAGTTTTCTATTATAAAAAAACATACTTTTGTAATAAAATAAGTTACGCGAATTAAGTTAAAACAAATGTCACTAACTCTTATTTACTAATAACATTATTTTAAGCGTTACAACGAAACGTTTGCAAACAAAACAAAATTTCTAATGAGATTACAAAAAGTGACATCTAAAAATAAAACTGCAAGTAGAGAGAAAATCTCTTTTAGTTTCTAAACATCAAAACTCAAATCTAACAAATAACACTCTGATATCTTAATAATGATCATTTTACAACAACTATTAAATATTCTATGTATAAAATTACTTTTAAATCAAATATCAATCAATTTAATTCTTTTTTTTTTGAAATTTAATTACCTTTTTTGCATTTTAAGATAACTTAACTTAATCTACAATGATCAAGTTCAAAATTTCTAACGAAATAAAACTGAAAGTTTATTTTATTTAGTTTTATTGTACGTTAACAAGTCTCTTAGATACTTTTAATTCTTTAATCTGGAATAAATTATTCTCATTTAATATCATACGTAAATAATCAACTGTTTAGTCCTTATTTTACATAAAACCTTTGTTGGACATTTATGTGAAATTATACTTATTTCACTTCAATTGTCCATATGTCGATGCATGCATTAGAATAAATTTTAAAACTTTTTTAATTAAAAATTCCTTTCAAAAGACAAGTTTCAAATAAATAATAACAACAGTTCTCTAATTTATATTTTAAATTTACTCGATATTTTTTGATTGACAAAGGCAAAATAAATACAATTTTGTATTCATTAATTGCCGTGTGCAAAAACAGGTGAGTATGTAAGCTTGCTATAAAACCGTGCTGAGACACCTGCAGATTCCAACATGCACATTCCAACATGCCGAAACACTTGCAGCTTCCAACATGCAACGAGACACCTGCAATTGTCAACATGTCAAGCCACCTGCAACTGTCAACAAGTCAAGACACCTGCAACTGTCAACATGTCAAGCCACCTGCAAAAGAGAAAGTAAAAATGTATATAAACGATGAAGCACATCTACAAAGTAGGTTATTATACCTCGACTACCCTACGGAGCGGACCTAGGCCGCTTCAACGGGGCGACTCTTCCTTCGTGGAAGTAGTTGCAGCTTTTCACGTGAGACTTCGAGGCCGGAGACGTGAATGGCAGTACGATAAAAAATAGTTGGCTTGGGACTGCGCGGCCGCAGAGGTTAACTATAGAACGATATAAAACAGCTTACGTGAGACTTCGAGGCCGAAGACGTAAGCTGTGGTACGATATGAAACTATTTTGATAGGATTTCTACGTTTATAAATGTCGTCTTTTCAACCTTTATCGATATTGAAGCTCGTATAAGATTAATGTGTAGAAAACTAAAGCGTCGCGCATCATTTTGAATCGTTCGTTTGTGAAAGTAATAAATTGTACATAGTTTTTGTTGTTTATTTCATTACTAAATTAAGTTGCTATACCTATTTATACCCGGTAAAGATAGAGATATAATAATATCACTTTATTTTACATATAAATAAATATGGTATACAATACCTTGTAAATACCTGCAGATTTTGTTTAACTTTTAAATAACTAGATAGATCCGAGTAAATAATCGTTACACTATTGCAGTATTATTTTAAATTATAAAACATTAAAAATTTTTTACTACTTCTCAAGTTTTACATTTTAATACTTTTCTAGACATCTTGTTAACAATTGTAAACATAAATGATTATTTGAAATTTTTTTCTTTAAAACTACAAAAATTCTGAGCCTATTTTGTGCAGTTTGCTTTAAAGATGTTTTAAATATAATCTCAAAATATTTTTTTTTAATTTTAATATGAATAAAAATAAAGGTATGTCAGTATTTGATAAATAAAGTTAAATATTCTTTTATTAATTATTACTCTCTAAGTGGGCAATATCGTTTACACTGTGAAATCTGTACTAGATTTTATTTTTCTATTATGAAAAGAATAACTACATACAAATTACAATACAATTTTTTTTAATAAATTGTCGTAGTTGAGTTGTTGTAAATCTAATATAATTAAGACTCTGTAAAGCCTTTAAGCTATTCAGTGAAATTATTGTTGGCCCCCTTATGTTAAAAAATATCAAAAAATTAAATGGTAATTACTTTTTTAGTATTATGTTTATATAAATTCAAATTTAATAAAACTTTATTGTTAGAAATACCGTGACGTAAGAAAATAAGTCAGTTAAAATTTATAATATCTATTTAGAGTAGGTAATGTTAACATCATTTATCAGAGAGTGAAGTATACAGTATCAGGATTAACTTTTTAAGATGGATTGTTTATATACTAAAATATTTATCGAACATATCTTGTGATAAGAAAACTAAAAGTATTATAGTTTTTTTTATTTTCTAATTTTTTAGTAATATAAGGATAAGTTTGTAAATATTGATTTTAATTACTTGTTATCACAACACGTAAAATAAAAAAAAAACGCTATAAACGAATTCTGATTAGTAAGTTACTGTAGCGAGGCTCACTATAATGAAATAAAAATGATAAAGTTTATTTAGAGTCATTTTAGTATTGATAACTTAAGAAATTTAACAACTTTAATAATTTAAGTATTTTTTGCTCTGTTTGATAGCTTTTAAATTTATTTTTTAGGTATTTTTAAATTAAAATAAATTAGAAAATATCTTATTATGTAAAGTAAAAAATTACTTGCCTTAAATTTTAAACTGATAGTTATTAAACAAAAACAGTACTAAATATATTCCTTTAAATTCAAACATTCCTTTTTTATAAAATGTGGTTCTTAAAAACATTAGCTTTAATAAAATTAGCTGAATATATTAAACTTTTAATATTTTTTTTTCGAAGAACATTATATATGATTAGGTAATATAAGCTACCGTACGTAAGTTTTATTTTACAATATAACTATATTTAAAATACAGCTTATACATACCAGATAGTTTATGTTGCTAATGTGACATTTTTAAATTAAATAAATTATTATTTAAAGAAAGTTACGGGACCATAATTAAATCAACAAAAAAGTTAAACAATTAGTTAAAAATTTAAAAATAAAAAAAATCTAGAAAAGTAAGTTTATAATGAAGCATTTATATTTTATTGACGTCACTTTTTACTGGCAAATGTTAGCTTTAATTATTTTTATTTATCAATATAACTTAAATTTAAAATATATCGTCTGAGATTGATACTTTTTAGCGTATATAAAAGCGCCATTTAATAAAACAAGCAACTAGCTAAAGATATTGATATCAGTACTAAAAATTGATTAAAAAGCACTTTTGTAGGTTATAAGACAGCAACTAAGACCAATTTAATTGTTTTATTTTGTCCAAATGCATGAATAGATGACCTATAAATTTTTAATGTTAAATTAATAATTATTTTACTTTAAAGGTATTTCCAGTTTAGTTTAGTTTTTGTTTTCTTACTAAAGAAAAAATTTGACATATTCATTTTTTAAGTTTAAGGAAATTAAAATTCTTATATGAAACTACTAATTAAATATTGTTTATTTATTTTAAGCCAACGACTTTAGCTAAAGTTTTTAATAAGCTGTATGATAAAAACTAATTGCTTTTTGAAAAACCATTATGAACCTAGCACTTACTTCGTGATTAAGAGTAAGTATTAAAATTATTAGAAACTAAAACAAACAATTATTAAATTATAATTAGTTGAAAGTAAATTGCTTAATCTAACGTTGTCACTCAAAGTGTTATTAAAATAACTCTTAATCCAATATTGATTTGAGTTCAAATAAATAAGGGACTTAATAACCTTTCAATCTAAAGAGTTAGGGTTATATTTGATTAACATTTTGTACTTTATTAATAAAATACTTATACAAAATATTAACTTATATATATATCAAAAATAATCAGGTTTTTTTAAATGTATGTTGATGTGAAAATATAGAATTTCAAATGAAATCTAAACATTTAGCTACAAATTAAACCTACGTTCGTTAACGTACGTTCGTTACTAATGATTTTTTGTTTTTATTACTGATAAAATGAACTAAAGCCTTTAAGAATGTCGTAAAAAAATTAATAGAACCTACAAATAAGATTACAATAAAAATTTGTTTTACAAATAACTATTATAACTCAAATACTCTTAACGTTATTTTTAATGATATAATTTTGAGTAGTTATAAAGTATAAACATAAAAAACTACAAACTGACCAACAGCTTTATAATTAATAATACAAATTTTATTGATACTGTGTAGTTTTATTAGACATATGAAAAAAGCACAATCTCTTAAAAATTTATATTTAAAACTATTTAAGATATCATTATATATATTTATTTATTAAAACCATATTCAGTAATATGAACAAAAAGCTGCCTACAGGGGGTCTAAAACTTAAACGTCCTAGAAAGTCACCATGTCTGCAGGAAAAGCGCGAGCAAAATCTCAAGGTTGACAGTTTTCCTTCAGACAGTCAACCAGACCTTTGAATGTTTGTCAACCAACATCTATAGCTCATACCTTTGTATTTGTTATAGTTATAAAACATATTTTATTCAAGAAAAAAAAATTGTTGTATTTTAATCATATTAGAAGTTAACAATTGTTATTTCTGTGTACATAACAAAGTACAAAAAACTTTTCAAACATAATCCTATCACTTTACAAAATAGTACTTAAAAATTTGTTTAGCTTTTAATTTATGCTTTCAAAAAAAACTAAAATTTTAATTCAGCATCTATGAATGCGACAGCCATAATTTTTTTTTTTATAATTTTAACTTAGTGACATATTATGTGAATTGATAGGTATTTGACGCGAAATAGCTAAAACTATTTAATCTTATTTAATTTTATCTAACTTAGTATATCTAATTAGTTTGATTAGAAAACATTAACAAAAGTTTGAATTTAAACTCAGTGTTATTATCTGAAATACTTTTAAAACATTAGTCAGCCGACTAATATAATATTAAATACAAAGAGAGATACTAGCAGTCTAACAGAAGAAATAAAAAAAAACGTAAATGTATAATTGAAACTTTGAATTTTTCAAAATTTTAGGTGCTTAAATTAAAATTGCAGCTATTCATATCAATTATTTTTTTATTTAAGTGATTATAAACGAAAACATGGAACATTAATGTAGAACAGATTAAAGTGTAGTAGCTTATAAACTAGTAACATTTCAAGTGTAAAAAAATAAAAAGCAATTAATGTAGGTTATTAAGTTATTATAATGATATGAACTGCAAATTAACAAACTATAAATTTTCTTTATCGTATAGAAAAAGACTAGTTTTTGTTAAATCGTATGAAGCTTTCATCTGAATTTAAACAAGTGTAACGCTTGTAAACGTTTGATTAATAGTGATAATTTATAGATAACAGATGACCTTTGTGAGCTTATAAACTATCTATCCTAAATATCTAAATTTTTGTTTTTTAATTATTAATTCTTATAAGTTTTGCCTTCTTTAAGTTAGAAAATGTTTTAAACATGGCTAACCTGTAACAACCACAACCTGTGATGATAATTATATGCTCTGAATACTGTAAGACGTACAGCAGTTTTATCTTATAATTATAAAACTATAGATCAAAATTTTCTAATTTAAACTTTATGTTAATATAAAAGAAACCTATCTTTTTTTGTTTTCAGTTTCTACATTGCAAAATATTTCGTTTGCCGACAAGAAACTTTTGGAAAAATATGCATACACTTAAAACAAAATTAATAGGTGTACAAAAGCTTTTTTTTTACTTTATTATTAGTTTTAATTTAAACAGACAATTTAAAGTCTTAATAAAACAATTTTAAGGGCAGTAATTCTAAAATATAATAAGTACATGAAATGATTAAAACTGTTAAAAAAACAGAAAAAAAATACAAATAAAATAACAAAAAAACAAAAAGAAAGAAAAAAGTTACTGACCGAGGGTAAGGGTTAGGGATAACAGTTATAGTAAAATAAAAAAAATAATAGCTAATAAAAGTAATATAAAAAAATTGAATAAATATAATAAATACATTTGAAAAAATACTACCGACCAAGGGTAAGGGTGTAAAGATAACAGTGATATTTTGTGAAAACGTAAAAAAAAGAAAATTGATAAAAAAAATAAGTTACCTACCGCGGGTATGGGTTTAGGGCAACAGTGATAGTAAAAAATAAAGTAATTAGCAAAGTATTTTAAGGTTTTTTACTCATAAAAGAAACGTATTCATTTTAGAACATAGCACTTTGCTATAAGTTTAGAACTATTTACTTTTTTGTCGCCTTACTAATAAACGTTTTTTTTAACATTTTTAAATATTTACAGTGATAAGGCTCACTAAACTAAAGTATATCCACATAATCTTAATTTGTGCATTTAGCTTTGAATACATTAACTCATTAATTATTAAAGTCAAAATAAATTATAAAATATAGTTTTTACTTTTTTTAAAGCGTTACAGTAACCTTGTTATTTTTTGAACTTTCACATTAAAATTATTTCAGAAAACGTAGCATTTTTTGTTCTAGTCTATGATTCTTTGAAATATTTTTTCTTTAAGTATGTTGGAACCAAGCAAAGCAAAATTTATAATTGTATTTTGTTTTCGTTTTTTTTTGTGAAACATTTAATAAAACTACATGTAAAGTTAGTTAATAAAAAATTGTAATATTTTCTTTCTAAAAATCGTCTAAGTAAAATATTATACAGCTGAAAATACAGCTGAAAATACTCATGCCTGACTATAAAAACTTTATAATAAAAACCGCCGAAATTATGTTTTTAAAGTTACAGTTTAATGTTTGTTGTTTTCTTTTAATCACGTAACAACTATGACACACAATATTACTTAATTTATAATTAATGTTTACTACAAAGGTTTTGTGTTTTGTAGACGTTTTTAAGATTCAAAACTTTTTATTTATTATAGTATCTATATTATTTACATAAAAAATGTTTTGCTAAATGGTATCTTCCATGTTTTGTTAAACGTTTATTTTTCGGATTTAAATTATAACTAAAGATTCCTTTAAGAGTGAAACTTAAATTTAGCAAATAAAAATCTTGATCAATTATTCTCGTATACTTGTCTCCTTATTTTCAAATAAATTGAGAACTATTTTTGTTAGATTTAGAACCTCAAATATAAATCTATAGATTTATTTTTTCAAAACTTTTTTCTGAAAACTAATTTAATTATACTTAACTACTCTTGTATATTTAAACTGTTACTGCTTTTTAATTTTTATCATTTAAGTACATAAGTTATATAAAAATTTCGTTTTAAATCACTAAACATTAAATTAAAATTTTCATATTTTTAAACTTAACAAAAGATAACTCGATAACGAAAATCACATAATTTTTTTAAAATCTTTACTGTTGTTTTTTTATTTAGAAAAATAACAAAAAGCTTAATTTAGTTTTGTTTACTTAAGTTTTGTTAATCACATTAACATCAAATTTTTATTTTATTTTTTAATTTAAATTTAAGTGTGTTGTTATTTTAAAACTAAGGCAAGCTGAACTGTTACTTTGTTTATATTTTTTTAATGTTTAGAACTATTGAAGCTTTAAATACATAAAGAAAATCATCAGACGTAGTATAATTGTCAAATAAAATAAAGTAATACTGCTAGAATTTTCAGTTATTGATTAAAGGTTTAATCTGTTTTTAAAGTAAGTTAAAGAAAAAGCTAATCTCTTAAAAGATCAACAAAATAATCACTAATGATTCTGAGAAGTAATAAACTCCAAAATTGATAAAAATAGAAGTATAAAAAAACACGCAACAAATACTAAAAATGTACTAAAACTTTGTGTAGACTTTGAACTTGATTTAAAGTTATTTATCTATTTTAAAACGTTTATTGCAAAAGACTGCATTTTGTTAAGTTAAAATTTATTTCGTCTTGAGTTTTTTTTTTATTTAAACATATACTTAATGCATTTTTATGGTTAAATACCATAAGCAAAACAAGTTTAAAAACTAACTTTTAACATTTAACCAAACATAACTACCTTACTTAAGTTACTATTTGACATATTAGTTTTAAATAATATTGTAATTATCTCAAGTTTATAAAGAAAATTATTTAAACTAAATTACTTAATTTTAATTGGGTGTAATTAGAAAAAATTGACAGAACAACTTAAAAATAAATTTATCAAGTCAATAAACAACATTTTAATGTCACATAACTTTTAAACTATGTTTAAATACTAAACATTTTTCACAAAATTAAACTGTAATTCAGGCTTAATTTACAATGAAATACTTTCTAACAAGCAAGACGCTTGTAAAACGACGAAACGACATATTTTGAATACGATGTAAAACATACGATGTTATGACTGATTTTGTTTCTATAAGATGATTTTGTTTCTTTGTTGTCGTATCCATTTTTTAACGAGATATGTTAATTGTAGTATATTAAAGTGTAACTTGCTTAGCAAAGACAGAAAAATTGCAAATGAATAATAAACAAGTTTGTTACAACTGAGCAAGAAAAGTATGAAAAAAAACTTAAGATTATTCAAATGATACTTTATTATGACGTAACAGTATATTGCTTGTATACTTATAAAACGTAAATTGAATACTTTTTCGAAGTAAAATTAAATTAAACGCTAAAAACGCTAAAGTAAATAAGTCGACTTCTCGACTTAAACCGGCCGGGTTAGCGAGGAACCGGATTAGCGATGACCGGATTAGCGAGGAAGCACTGTACTTAATCTAAAATAATTTTGAAACTATACAGTCGAGTTAGATTTCATATTTAGTTGTATATGCACTAACACTAAACGTATAATGTTATAAAATATTTGAAATTACTAAACTTAAAAGGTTTTGTAAACCAACACTTAGTAACTAAAAAAATATTTTTTTTACTAAAATTTTATCTATTTTTATAGGAAAGTATAAAATAAATTTAATTTACTGTTACTGTTGTTTTATAGAGTTTAAATATACGTTAGGTTTTAAGAAGTATTTTCGGTGAAAATTCTACGAAGTCCGACAATTTCAAAAAAAGAAACTTTTATTTTAACTGAGCATTTATATTTTATCTAAATACAACTATTATATAAAACTTTAAGCAGAAACCAAGGTAGTATTGTCGTAATGTTTTTTTAAGAGTCTTAATAAGATTAAACTTTGTTTTAAAAATACGTTACTATTTAAAACGATTACTCAACATCAAACATTGTTAAAAATATTAAGAATTTCTATTAGTGTTTGTTTTTATTTTTTGCACTTTGTGAATAATTAAAAAAATATTCTATTACTAAAGTGTTTTTTAAATTTTATTTATTTTGAAATTAAGGTCACGAATATATTTAAGTGATAAAAAATCTAAAACAAAATTTAATATTTAATACTAGATAATTAACTGTTAAGTTTTAAATGAATTATCTTGTAAAGTTATTTTTATACCTGTAAAGTAGTTAAAAAATCTAAATAAGATTAAATAAGTAAAATATAGTTTTTTTCTTTTAATTATGAAATGATGACGTTAGAGTTTTAAAAACCAAAAATGTTAATTTTAAGAAAACTATATAAACATAAATTCAGTAATTATTAAATTAAAATTGATTTAAGTTTTTAGCTATTGAATTGAAAACAAAGTTCAAAATTAGAAATAGCTCTTATATAAACAGCATACGCATCACTAGTAATTTAGGAAGCAATGATTATATAATTTTTTGTAAACTTCAAAATTATAATACTCTATTTTCAATTCTTTTAAATATACAAGTTTAGTGATGGCTATAACTATATAGTTGAATTCAAGTTTCTGTTTTATAAAAATTAAGAAAAACTGTTTCCAAAAGTAACTTTTCCTGTTACTTGCGTCACAAAAATATAAATTTAAGTACATCAGCTTGATTACAAATTTATAAATTAATTTTATACAAGCAGAGTTTAATCTAAAAAAATCATTCTAAAATAAATATTATGGATAATTCCACTTAATATAAACTAAGTATTTATTTTACATAAAAGATTAATCTAGTTCAAAACAGTTAGGTTTTTTAAATGCACATTTTAATTTATCGTTCTGAAACGAAAGTCTTTAAAGATTATATTAAAATACTACTAGAATTATTATGACATATGGTATTTTTAGTAGTTTTAATTTTAGAAGGTGCAAAAAAATTACCGTTAAAAAAAATTCTATAATTAAAACGATTCGTTTTTAAACATTTTTTTATTTAGAAAAGTTTTTTTAGTTAAAACATTTTATCTAATGATTCACCACAAGCCACGAACCTGATTTTTATCACCTTTGTTATATTTTCTACTTTTAAATTCGAACTTTAAATCGAAGGTATATATTTTGAATATAATGTTATCGAAAAATCACCGACTTATTAACGACTCTAAAGTGTTTAACTTTTTAGTGACGTAACTTGTAGTTTGCAAGTTAATATTTGTTTTTATTAATTGTATATATTGTTAAAATTTTTGCATCTGTTCTGTAATGCACAACATGGCAAATTTTTAGCGCAGCAAAGTGCCAAATAAAAAATATATATTTATGTTAGTACTGAAATGAAATAAAATAAAATACAATTCAAAACAATTTGAACATATTTTAACAATATGAATATTAATAATTTTTATGAACATTCTTATAATGACTTTATAATTTTGAAATTTAAGTTAAGCAATAAAACAATAGAATCCAGAATTACTTTTGTAATTTAAAAAAAATTCTCTTTAAAGGGTTAAATTTCAAACTAAAACATTTTATTTTGGTTTTAACAACATAATCTAGGTCAAAAACTGAAGCAAAAGTTTTAAAGGAACACATGTGTATCAGTTTAAAATTGTTAACTTAAATTGTTTTTAATGTTAAATTTTTATTAACAAATAAAATTTACGAGCAATAAGCAACGGTTTAATAAAATTTAAAAGAAACTATGTAAGTTATTGAAAAAAAAACTTTGTATAAAATATTCTTTCTAATATTTTCAAAATTAGGTAAATCGATCACAATATCAGTGTTCAAAAATTTGTTAATGTCACTTATAACTCGTAAACTTTTATTTAAATTATTTATATTTTTAATAGTTAAATGAAATTATAACACTTGTTTGTTCTAATTTTAGTACCTACAAAAGTGCGATTTACTATATTGAATTTTCAACTAAATATTTGTTTTATTAACTTTAATAAAAAGGTTAATAAGATACAAAACAATGCTATACAAAAAAATATTTCAATCTCAGTATTCAAGCTCATGTTTATTTTATTAAGTAATTATAATTTTCTTAGTTTGAAAATTTTAAAACAACTTATTTAAAAAAATAAAAGTATAAGTTATGTAAATTATATAAACATAGGATAGTACAATGAAAAAAAAACAATAGTATGTAATTCTTGAAAAAAATTATGCATTCAAAGTTTAATAAGCCTTAAACGTGCTGTTAATAACAAATAACTATTTAAACTTAAATCTAATAAAAAAAATTTCCCTGAAATACATAAGGACAATAATTGGTCCAAATAAGAATGATTTAAGAGTTTTGTTAAACATTAAACAGCAATTCTTAAAAGTAGCAAAAAGAGTTTCGTGGTTTAATAATCAGCAAATACAAACATTTATGAAAGTATTTTAAAAATCCATTAAAAAAAGCAATAGTTATTTTGTCACAAATTTATACATAAATCAAAATATTTAGTGACGTCAGTTGAGACTCATAACTGTTAGTTTCACTTATTTGTTTTTATTATGTTAAATAAACTGCAAATATCAACGCCTAATAAATTCTAAATTTTAGAACAATTTTAGAAATGAACAATAACGCTTATTATTAATACTTACTCTCAACAGTATACATTCAATATTATAAAGTGAAAAATAAAAAGTTCCGGTTTCGTGGTACTAAAAATTTATTTGTTACACTATAAAAAACTTTTTAATTAACTGTAAAAAAACACTTAACTTGTTCACGATATAGTAAAGATCTATATAGAAGTTGTTTAAACTATAATTTTTTTATTTTTATCACACTTATATTTCCTTGAACAAAATATTTGCAGATGTAGAATCCATTTTCATTTTGAAAAAAATCAAAATTTAAAACTTTAGGTGATAGTTGAGATGTGAGAAATTAATATCAAACTATCAGATACTTAACTTATTAACAAATTCATAGGGAACTACCCTCATAACAAAATCTTTGAGACGGTTTTGCTGTAAAAACAATAGTAATGAAATTACTATTCAACTACAACTTTTAGTACAACTAATATAAGGATGTTAAAAATTGTGTACTTTAAACAACAAGTCGGCAACACGAAGATTAATCTGTAGCATGTTCTTATTTTTAATGTGATTCGCCCGACAAAAGGAAGTGTTGTGGCCCACTACAAATTACCTTTAAAGTTTATTCTATGATTTAAATAGTTCTCTAACTAACTAAAACCATTTTATTAATCTAACCTCCAGCCTGCCTACCCCTGGTTTAAGTTAAAGTAGCACCAGAGCTAGATTGATATAAGTAATAATAACTTGTTATATTTTTCAAAACGAAAACAAAAAAGTTTTTCAAACTGAATTTGTAAGCGTTCACTCAAATTTTCTATAAATATTCAGTACTTTTTTAGTTTAAACTTGTAATAATAGTATTAGTTAACCATTTATTTTTTACGTATTTTGTAACTAGTAAGTGTTAGCTTATTTTATTTGTATATCCCAAAAAAGACTTATGACAAAGTAGTATATGTCAGTAGTTGTAGATTTTTAGCGCATCTAAAAACGTTCTTTTTTAATTTGTATTAGCTAAAGTTAACTTTTTAATTAAAAGAAAAAAGCGAAAATAAGTAATTTTTCTTTAAAATATTTTTAAGCAGAAAAAATAAATTGCAAATAAAACTCAAGTGTTTTTTAATTTGAAAGTAATAAACATAGAGTTTAAACTTTGTAGTATATTTTAGCTAATTAATTAGAAAACGGATTATACAATGAAAAAAAATTCATTATTTTTTAGAGACATATATTTTACTAACTTATTTTTAGTTGGCTTAATTCAAAGGCATGTTTATCTGTACTTCAAAGTAATAGTTTAGATGAGTTTTAATTAATTTTGTCATAAATGTATTGCTTAAGTGTTTAGATCACTTTCTGATAGAATACTGGAAACCATGAAATCGTAATGAAAAAATTGTAATTTTTTCTTAATTCACAAAATTTATTTTATTGATAAGAATATTCTTTACACGTAAAATACTTGTTATTCTGGTTGTATAATTCAGTACAACTACCGATTGATATTATATTATTAATTTTATAACATAATGCTTTGTTTTCTAAAGCTCAAAATTTAGATATGATTTGCATACGTAGTTATTTGTTTTTTTTTAACTTTAAAAAAGTATTATAATTGATCATGCTTTTATTATTTTTAAGCTTATAACGTCAGAATAAGCTGTAATTTATTTTTACCTAAACACTTTAATATATGTTTCTTATGTGTTATATTTCTTGTATACTTCTTTGAAAAAACAAAATTTGTTAACTATAAAAACAAACGATGCAAAATTATTTTACTTTTTATAAGTATATTAGTTTTTCATTAGTTTAAAGCAAATAATATTTATTATCAAAGCTGTTATGTATTTTTTGAAAAACTACTAATAAAAATGTCTTATTTCTAACTTTATTTTTTATAAAAAGAAAATTTTGTTTATTATAAAGAAATTTATAGTTACAGAAACTACGAATTAGTGTTGTCTTAAAACAACAAGTTAGTATTTAAAGCAAGTGCAAAAGACCATAAAGCAGCAAAACCTGAAAGCTAAAAATAATAAGTCTTATTGAAATTTATAATAAAAACAAAATCATATTTAACATTGACCTAACCTTACAGCTATTGATAGTAAAAACATAATTTTAGCACAATAAGTAACTTTTTATAACAATCAATAATATATTGTTTTAATTTTATTTACTTGCAAACGTTTAATTCACATATCTGTATATAACTTGTAAATAAACAGAAAGTGTACGTTACAGAAAGCCAGGAACGTTAGTTTATAGCGCATACAAATGCATAGTTTATGAGATTAATTATGAATTAACTTATTTTTAAATCTTTTTAAGTTTAAAGAAAAATAAATTTACAACTAAATAACTACGTTGTTTTTACAATAAGAATAAATAGATAATTTATAACAAACGAGCTTACAATATGGTAAAAAAAATAGTTTTATTTTTATAAGTTATTTTTTCATTCTCTTTAATGACGTATATTATTTTTATACATAAAATTGAGCAGTTTTCAACAGTCAAAAACAGTCAAAAAGAATAGTCAGAATTTGTTAAAAAGCAAATATATTTTTGAACAAACAAAAATAAAACAACTAAACATTTATGGGTTTTAATAACTTATTTAAAAATATCTTTTTTATTTTAACTTACTACCGTATTTGAATTGTAACTATTTAGTTTACTTATTATGAATTAAAAAATAAATAAAATAAAATACTACCTCAGTACAAAAAATAGCGCTACTTCATAAATATTTTTTCTTAAAGTTAAAATATTTAAGTATTTTAGCTTCAAAGATAAAACTGTAATATAATGTCCTGTTCAAGCTAAGAATAACTTCCTAATAATGTATTTGAGTTTTTTTGACTTTTCAATAACATTAAAGTACCAAAAATTTAACAATATAATGTTTAAATTTTTTTACTCAAAGTTAAAAGTTTACGGAAATAATTTTTGGTTGTCATTCAAAGTATGTTTTTTATTAATTTTAAGTGTGCAGGTTTTGCAAGTTGGCAAAAAACTAAAACTAACGTTAAGTAAATAAAACCTAAAGTTAATAAATAAGTTGTGTTAACAATATATACTTAGTTCACTATTACTAATCTGAAAGTTTGTTATGATTCTAAACTTTTAATGTTTTATTTTTCTGAAATTAGAACTCTTCATTTTTCTAATCAACTAAATGTAAGCAGTATTTGGTATAAGTTAAGAAGAAATCAATAACTAGTGCTTAAAATTAAATAATTTTTTACCTAAATCAATACATCTTAAACAGATCAATAAAAAAAAGTTATTGATAGGTTTAAGTACAACCTAAATGTTTACTTTCAATTAACGTTAGTATATAAATAAGACTCTGAAGCTAAAACTTTTTTAAATATTTAACTACAAATGATGCTTAAAGTCAGGTTTAAAAAAAGTCATTAGTAGGTGACTCACTACACAATTGCCTACAAAATTACAGTTAACTATATTGGTATGTAACCAAGGTTTAGTAGTCTGTAAAAGTACAATATGACATATTTGTAGCAGGCAATTTATCCTTTTATAAGAAAAACTATTATTATCAAATTTAAATTGTGTTTGCTGGTGATCAAATATTTAGAAATATATACAATACGTCATTGTAATTACAAAGCAAACTGTAAAATTTATTTTGACGTATGTTTGCATCGTAAGTCGTGTAAAATTCAAGTATTTATTAAAAGTAAAAAAAGTATGAATACGACTTTAGAAAATAAAACAAAACTTTAGTTTATTAGTTTTTATTTAAATTAAATCAAAATAATGGTAAACTTTTTGTAAAACTAAATTTTTTTAATAAATCACAAGTCTGACAATATTTATCATGTTTGTTTAACTTATAAATATTTTAATATGATTGTATTTAATAAAATATATATTTAATTTTTATATTTTTTTAAAACTTAAAAAAATATTTAAACACTAACTTTCACGATAATTATCATAACTTCAAACATAAATATTTCGTCAGTGTTATAATCAAAATTAGCAGCTTTTAACCTCATAGTAAAAACAAAACATTTGTATCTTAAAAATCGCTACCAGTTAAAAAATTAGCTTAAAAATTCCTGTGTATATAAAGAATGATAACACTTATTTACAAATGCATAGTTGTTAGGTTAGTAAAAATTTTGAACAAAAGCTATTAACTACGAGAAAGTTTGACAGATTTCCACCTTTTTCAATAAATTTATATATAATCTTGTTGTTGAAGTAAGTATTGTGAGTATGAAAATACAACACGTTAAAAGTTTATAAAAGTTTGAAATTGAAGATATAGTTTGCTACAATAAATTTTGAATATTTTAAAACTAATTAAAAATGAAAAGTAATTAAGTTTCGTCTAAAAACAAAAATTATAGTATTACATATATAAGGTATTACGAAATTCAAAAAGTTTCTTACTCGTAAAAGTAGTTTAGTATGTACTATATTAGTTAATAACTAATACTTTAGTTTTATATTAAAGCCTTTCAACATTTGTTATTAAAAACAAAATCATAGTTATACTGTTGTGTTTGTATAATACATTTTCTGCTAAGCTAAAATATTAGACTAAAATTGAGAATATTAGCATTTTTAACTTATTCAAGTTAATCATACAAACCTAGTTTAAAAATGGGAAAAGTTTTTTAAAACTAATACTAAAATAACAATCATTTAGTGACGTCGCTTGTCACACGTAAATCCTTGCTTTACTTATTTTCATATATTAGTAAAACTTAAAAATAAAACATTACAATCTATCATAGACTAATTTTCAGTGCTTACAAAAGCACCAACAATAAAGTTTTTTTGTTCTTATTTGTTCCAAATTGTTTTCTTATTAGGTAAAGAGAACATAAATTTTGTAGATTTAATAATTTCTTTTAATCATTTTAAGAATCGTTTTTCAATTTTTATTTATTTCAGAGCTTTTATAAACAAAAGCAAAATTGTGTTTTACATACAAAAAAAATAGAGAGAAATTTTTTCCAAAACTAAAATTCAAATTTCGTTATTTTTAAAACTTTTTTTTTTTTTCAAAAAATTACTTACATGTTAAAATGCTTTTAAACTTATTAACAATTTTTATCAATTTATAAGTTTTGAAGTACAAATACAAGTTCAAACAACTAAAATTAACATTTTAAGTGATTAAAAGAGATGTTATAAGATATAAATACTAACAAAAGTTTGATGATTTTTTTTTTCAAACACATAACTTTTTAAAAAATGAAGTATAATATTTCTAGCAACAAAATTAAACTGATCATAAACGTTCGAGTTTAGTGAAACATTTTGTCTCATAGTTAATATTAAAATTTATTAAATTACCTTGTAAGTTGGATATTGTGTTCAAAGTTTTTCCTTGACTATAGAGGTTAAAAAACTATTAAGTGAAACTTGATATTTAATGTTCATTCTACATTTTTAAAACATCTTTCAAACGCTTCAGTTTAAAAAGTGTTTGCCTCAATTAAAAAGAAGCAAAAGACAGACATGTAATTTACTTATCTGTCATACTTATATACAAATACGGTTAATTCTACTTATTTTTGTTTTTTTTAATTATTAATTGGTTAACAAACTTAAGAAAATTAGAATTTGTAAGATTGATATAGTTACAAAGTCATCTTTAAATTAGTTGTTTGATGTTTTAGTCTCTTTATTTTGGTACATCAAATTAAAAAGCAATATTGATTAACAAGTAAAGTTTTGATACTACAATTAAAATTTAAACTTTAAACTTTGTAAAACTTACTAGGTTGCTTTGCTTTCAAATAACATAACACTTAATAAACTAACAACATAATAACAACTAATAAAAAGTTCAAATCCGTTAAGTTTTTTTTAAAGCTTAATTATTATATAAAATTGACGAAGAACTTTAAAATCATATATTAGTTTTACAGTTACTTTGTCATAGAAAAAATGTGCATATTGATATGTTTGTAAAAATAAAATTGAATATTAATAATCAACTACTTTCATGTCAACGATAAACATTTTTTATAACAGAACAAGTTTTTCTTTAAAGGAAAACTGAGTAAGTCTAATAAAAAGTGAACTAAGTGCTTTTAACTTTTCGTTTGTAGTGAATTACGACTACAAATAATTGGAAGGTCTTTTATCTCCTGACTGGAAGGTTATAAACTTTTGTACTTTTATCTCAGCGTTTCGACTTTGAGCTGTTTATAATATGTACATTTTTCTAAAAACTAGTACTTGTTGGAAATACACACATGATGTCAGAAAAATTTAAGTATTAAATGTAAATAACAACTAAATTATTTATTAGTTAGTTTAAAAGTATTTCTTAACTTATTTTTATATATTGTTCAAACTTTAACAGTAAATATAGTACTCCTTACTTTGTTAATTTTTAGCGCATATAAACGCCCCATTTAATAAATTTATTTAGTACATTTTATTGAACACTCACTTTAAATAAAGTTGTACGAAGTCTAATACGCTTGTAAAAACGTCTATAAGTTTTTTAAATCAGAAAAAAAGTTTCCTGAAATTAAATCAGGACCACATTAAAAAAACTAAAAAAGTATTATTTTTCAATTATAAAATGAAAACAATTTGAAACTGTCTTTTGTACCAAATCTTTAAGAGTTTATTTGAAGTAAGCATTTTAGTTGTTTCTTTATACCATTTTAATAATAATTGCTAAAACATTCATTTTTTAAGTTTATTTAAAAAATACTTTTAATGCTTTTACAAAGTATGTAAATAAAAACGTATTTCATACTTATATTACTTTGGTTTTAACAAATTTCATTACTTGTTGGTCTATGAATATTTTTTTTTTCTCTAAACGGAAGCTACAAACTAACAATGAATGTTCATTTCAAACTCACAATTTATAAATTATTAAATACAATTAAAATACCATAAGTCTAATGTAAAAAGTATACGACGTTTTTAAGTTTGACAAAAATACGAATTTTCTGTTTAAAAAAAATAGATAATACATTAACAAACAATCATTAATACAATGATATTTGAGAAAAGTTTCATATAATAACAACCTTTAGTACACAAAAGTTAATTTTTAATACTTAGGAATCAACATTTAAGTAGATAAGTCGAAGAATTTTGTAAAGAATACCAGTTTCACTGACTGTTTTATTCAGTTTGACATTAAATTATATTAAGTAAAGTAACAGTTAAAAGGATAAAAAGAGATGCAACAAAAATAAACGCACAGTTAAAAGAAAAGTTTAAGTTCATGTTTATTTTTTTTAACTTTGTTCAGCTATATATATACTGAGTTTGGACTAGATGACATTTTTTACACTACCTTGTAGCTGCTATCATGTAAATCAATAAATTTTAATCATTTAGTTTTATTGTTTTATTTTTTTTTTACTATTAATATTATGTATGAATTTTTTAAAGAAAATAGTTTTGATATAGTTTAATAAGAAAAAGATTTAAAATTAGAAAAAAATTATACTATTATTTTAAAAATAGGAATAAAAAAATTGAGAAATATATATTTACTTATATTGTTATAAAACATCGAGCAGAAAATTAACTAAAAAAAAAATTAAATTTTTGCTTAACTATAACACAAACATTTGCTTCAACAAAAAGGTTATATTACATTATATCTAAAGAGTATATACTTTGTTCCTAAAATTATATTTTAAAGCTTTCGGAAAGAGAGCATATAATATTATTTTTAATATATCACTTTTAAAGTTTTTATTGCTTAGTAAAGTTGAGTTGTTTACTATATGTTTTCTTACTAAAAATGAACATTCAAAGTAGAAAAAAATGTTTTTACTTAGTTACAAATGTAATTGGCTTTATTATTACAATTAATTAACATGCGGTTTTAAAAACTTTGATCAAATTTAATATTTAGTCGTTATAGTATACGATCAAGTTTCTCATTTTTTATGGTGTTTATTTTATAGTTTTGACTTAAAGTCATTAACTTCTTTAAAATGATCATACTACTTATCAAAAAAAATTTTTTACTAGTTTGATTTAAGACAAAACTTTAGTATGAATAATCTTTTTTTTTTTCTCATTTGAAAGTCTCCAAAATGCAAACTAAACAAAATATTCATATTGAAATTACTACTTAGAAACTGTGAAGTAAATGTACACAAATTTTTTACACTTAAAGCACGAAAAAAAAGTGTTTCTATCAAAAGAAAACAACTGAAAAATTCATCAACTTATTTAGTGGACTATAAAAAACGTAGTTTGATGTTATGGGTTGAGAAACATTTTTAAGCTTAATTAATCGGATTTTAGATTTTGTTTTACTACTTGCTAAGTTGTTTAAGTTAAGTCAATTATATTTGTATGTATTAAATTACTAGTAAACACCTTTAGACAACCATGTTTAAAAATAAGTCTAAACCATATAAATACGGATAAATATAACACTAATTATTTGTTCTAATAATTTTATTATTTATGTAATAGTAGATCACAAAACTACAAAAACACGTTTAAAATAACTAATTCTGTAACGAGCTGGTAGCAAACTATTTTTAAAATTAAATCTAGTACAAATAACAATAATTATCGACATAAAAAGTCATTATTTACCTAGAATGGATCAAATTAAAACTTAGCTAACAAAGTTATAGCGTCTAATAATCAGCAACTTTGAACAACTGTCAAACAAATTATTTTAATAACCCGAATTGAAAAACACCATGTAATTTAAAGGTATACTATCGAAATCCACTCAATTTTTTATTTATTTATAAAGTTATATTATATAACTTTTTTTTTTTTTTTTACTTTCACTGTTGTCCCTAACCATTACCCTCGATCGGTAAGCGGTTCTCGAATTTGACTTGAGTGGATTTTAATAGGGTTGATATTGAACGCCGAAAAATCTTAATCGTGGATGGATTTTGAACTTGTCCGAATTTGTCGAAAAATAATCTTTAAAATAAAAAACAATTAGTTACGTCATTTGTAAATATTATCTTCACATTTTTGTATAAATTGAAGCATCTTTCACTTATACAATGCTTTCGACTTTAGTCTTCTAACTTTAAGTTTGACCAACTTAAGTTTTGAAGTAAAAGTTAAGTTCAGAATGATAAGAAGTAAAAATACTCATAACGTTAGATAAAGTACTAATAATAATAAAACGATTTCATTTAATTAAGCATTTAAATTTTATATAAATCTAGCTATTATAAAAACCTTGAACATTAATTATAAGTACTTCTTAAGATTTTTAATTAGAATAAAACTTTATTTGAAAAATTTTTAGTTTTATCGTTTCAAACTATTACTCAATATCGAACATTGTTTCAAATTGTTTAAAAAATCTCACATTTAATTGTATAAATTGCATTATGCTTTTAATAAAGAAATTATTGTCTAACTAAAATTTTATGTAGTTTCTCATTAATAAAGCATAAAATAGTACCTTTTTACAGACTATCTTCGCTTCAATGCCAATTTTCGATCTATCTAAAAGGTAAGTATTAATAACAAGTGCTTTAGACCGACTTAAGAAGACTTCATTGTTTTTTTTTTAGTTACTGTTTTACTATTTACATCACTAAGTAAAAGCAGTTTTTTATCCATATTTCATACTTAACATTCTTTTTTAAATCTCATTACACAAGTAGTAATAACTTCCTTTAACATCTATAATAAATTATAGAAAAATATTCCATTGTATCTTTTATAACTTATATTTTTAATGTGAAGTGTGTAGCATTTGAAATAAATGCAATAACATAAGTATACTGAACCAACATTGTATACAAACAACTTTAAGCAGTCAGTTATTTTTATCCAGAACTTATTTTGTTAAATCAAAGCTACCTAAGTTCAGTTTAATGATAAAAAAAAGATTGTTTACCAAAC